>NC_056743.1:1045928191-1046003191 GCF_019279795.1 Protopterus annectens
TGTGCGTGTGTGTGTGTGTGTGTGTGTGTGTGTGTGTGTGTGTGTGTGTGTGTGTGTGTGTGTGTGTGTGTGTGTGTGTGTGTGTGTGTGCTCCTGCGTGTGTATATAAAAAAAGACAATACTTTATGTGAAAGGCAGTTACCATGGATAAAGGTGCACTTGGACTTCAGTTCACAGAGAGAGAGAGAGAGAGAGAGAGGACTTGCGTGCATCTTCATGCTATTACGTCACCCTCTGTTGGCAGAGGTTGGAGTCAGACCCCTTCAGTGCTAGCTAGCCATCTTAACAACAGTGGTGTCAACACCCTTTTACAATGTGTGAAAGTGGTGTTGTAACTCTGTCAAGAAGTCATAATTATATTTCTCCCTTTCTGTTCAGTTTGAGTAAGAATTTGGCATACGTTTCCACCAAGGAGTCTTCTGTTACTTTTGTTACCTTCTTACAGGGGACCAGCATTATCATCTAATGCTTATGACTCACCTTTTCAAACTGCACTATCATAAGCCTTTATAAGGTAGGAAGAAAGATGCTATAAATGCTTCCAACAACAACAACACACATTCACCCAGGTTCTTAAGCATAAGGTACTCAAAAATGTGTTAGGTGAACGTCTCACTTTTGCATGCAATATCAGTATCTTGCGTGTTTCCAATTAAATGTTTATACGTGAGGTCTCACTATCAACTAATGGTGTTGCAGAAAACCTGTTAGAAGCATCTTTACAACATTTCCGCTTGTGTTTAATAACCTGTGTCAAACCGTGCATCTTTGCCTTTTATTTTGGCAAAAATTACATTATGATGCATACATTGAATTTCATTATTTGTGCTTAACCTCAAGTTGAACAGAGAAGCATAAAACTAGCTTAAATATCTATTTAATAATTTAAAAAGTGCTATTTGGTTGTTTGGAATGACATAAGTAAAGTGGAATTCCTCATCCCCACAGCTGTTAGTGTTACTGAAACCCTTATCTACATGAAACAGGGCAGTACTGCTGTTGTTGATGAGGAAGAGTGTCATGAACATTCATGTTCTGATGTTAATTATCTGCCAGTTATAAGGTGGTTTGGTTTTATGCTAGCAACAACACTCATATGTTTTGTTTCTTTGCAGATAATATAGAAGCAAACAAAAACCTATACATTACTGTTAAATAACAATAAAAAATGTGACAGCACAAGCAACAATGCACTTCCATTCAAACAGTAGCCTACTGTCAATCAGCAGTTACAGCATATTTAACTGCATGTCTTGTATACATTAAACTGATAAAAGATAGAGTCTATATTAGATCACCGAAAAGGATAAATATCGAACACTCACATGAATGAAAACACAGAAACTCGACATCGCTATTGTGGGGGGCTGCAACCCCCCCCCCCCACAAACACACACACACCCCGCTAAATATATTTTCTAACTCCAAGATCGCACTACAGTGAAGAAAGGGCAAATATTCCGATCTTCACTGTACTGCAATAAAAAAAAAAACATTGCGTTCCTGCATATTCGCTCATGTGAGCATTCGATATTTATCCTTTTCGATGATCTAATATAGACCCTAAAAATACACTATTTCTAACAATATGTAAAATGCTAACAGCAAATCTGGATTGAATTCAGTAAAAATAGATGGCAAAATAAGGAAAATGTAGGTAATTATTTTGAGACTAGTAGGCAGTTGGCTTAGAGGATTAAACAGCTATTAATGATCTGTTTCCTGTGGTCCAGTGGTACAAGGTTTGATTCCCTCAGCCTGCATTACCTAACTGTGTAACTCTGAATAAGTCACTTAACCAGACACTGCTCCTGGGATCAGTTTAAAAAAGGTCCACTGAGATCAGTGCTCTACCCCCAGAAAATATAAATAAAAGAGCATACCTTCATCTAGTCTCATTGCCAGAGTCCAGCTTTGAAAGGTTTCACAGTGCTTTTTCAATGGACTGTTTTAGTTTTAGTCCTGTTTCAGATGAAATTTGCAAGTTTTGCCAGTGTACTTTACTGAGGATTCAAGATGGGCAAATCTTCTATGCTTACAATGTGCATTAAGGGTACTGATTTGAGTATGTGTAAGGGCAAGGATTTAGCTCAGTGTCAATAGAAAATAGGAGAGTTATGATAACTATATCTATCTGATATAACTATCCAGAGACGTTTTGTGAATTATAGAGGTGTTGAAATATTGTTTTAGGGTCTTACAAGAATATTGTGGCTGAAGTTTAGGTGAATAAATATTGTCACTACATAGGTTCATAAGGATAATGAAACAGTAATTGACTTGATAGAAGTGTAGAATATGTTATCTAGCTGAGGGGGGTAACTGAAGGAAGACATAATATTGGCTTTTATATAGGTAACGTTAACTCTGAGGTTGGTGGATGTGGAGTGGACAGTACTGGGCCCTTTTTTCAGTTGCTGAAGGTGATCAGACAGCAATCTGCATGGATTTACCTTCCTATGTAGGTAACAGTGCAAGCAGAGTTCATTCACACATCACAAGTATAGCCAAAATAAAACAGGCAACTTTGAAGGAAAATAACTTTTTTGAGCCAGAACTACAAAGTGTTTAGAGACAGTAATATTAGCAAACCTGTTCTCAAATCCATGTTCACTCACAAAACGATAACAGTAGAGCATTTCTCTTGGACAAAAGCAGTATACTAAAGCATAACAAAAGTGGGCAATCTCTATGTACGAGTATAAGAATAGCAAGGAACAAGCAACTGGCTTATGCTTATATGACTAATTTAGCAAACAGTCACCAGAACCTCCAGCAGTTACCAGACTAAATGGACTATGAATGTAAGTTGAAACAGTGATCATTCACTGTAAGACACATACACAATTACAACAGCATGTTGGCAAACAACTGCAGCTTTAAACTCTGTTTCATTTAAATATTTATACACGTACAGATTTGAACTAACAAAGAGCATTGGACAGTTAGAACAGTATACTCTCAGGTCATGTTCTACTACAACCACAGAAACCACATCTGTATAAAAAAGCAGACTAATCTACAGAATAATGATCTCTCTAGCAAAAGTAACCCCCTCCCCCACAGCTGACCACCAGCTGCCTCCACTCCACTCCTCATTCATTGGATCTCACAGACCTGCCTTAGCCTCCCCAGGCTCATCCTGACCCCATGACTGGGGCCATTGAGGTGATTGAGAACACAATCTTGCAGTGTTGTATTGCCGCTGGGTGTATCCTAACACACACTACCACCCCAAAATAAAGTCTGTGAACTCCATATATTTTCTGTGCTGGTAACTGCATGAGCATTTCCATGCATATCTTGCAGCACAGAGCCTGCAAGGCTGTTAACGTTGATACATTGCAGCAAATCTAGGCTGCCTAATTCAGCCCAGGATGGGTGATCCAATACCAGCTGTCCACTCCCATCCTCATAATTTTTACTAAAAGTGAATTTTCTGTAACTATCAGAAATGAACCTTTATTTACTGACATTAAACTTAACCTCGAAACATACATGCATGAAAAATGCAACCAGTCAAGGCCATTGTTTTTTTTTTTCAAACACCTTTATTAACTTCACATATTACACAGTCACATGGGTATACATACAGTTATAAAAAAGCAAATGAACCATTATATAAATGTTTCCTTTTCATCCATTATGCATATATAGTTTATGTCTTAACAGTTATGTAATTTAACATTACTAAGATTGCTCACGTCCTGCCTTCCTTGAAAGTTTACTCCTCTTCCTGAACATTATTCTTCATGTATCGTTCCCACAGATTACATTTATTTCTATAATTATGTTATGGTTGGTTTAGCTTTTGATTGCCATTTTCAAATAATTTTGGCAGCCATCATCATTAAACTTGGTAGGCTCTTACTATGGATAGTCAATTAATTTTCTATATCCCATCTCAAAAAAATAACTTTCTTAGTCACAATAATTTGCCCCCTCAACATTTCTAACAAAGTACACTGCAGAGAATTTTTACAATCTACCAGCTCATTACATTCCCAAAAAACTGTTCCCAAGTACCCCTCTCTTTCTCAGTACACCTCCAACAATTGTTATCTACCGGTGGAAAAACTCTCTCAGGTCTACTTTCAAACTAAAAGTACCTACGCAAACACTTCCATGCAAAATCCTAAGCCTTCAAGATTTTGTCACACACTTGCAAGACATAGAAATATCCTTCTACTGTTCCTTTCTATATTAGGTTCATAGATTTTTACTACGCTAATGACCACAGGGGCCCTTTTAAGCCTAGCAATGCATCCCAAATCTCTGACAAGTTCTGGTACCCTTGATAAGTGTAAGCAGGGGCTTGGGAGATGAAATATTTACAAGCAGGGGAATGGGAGATGAACCATTTACAGGTTGTCTGTGTCCATTAGAGACATACATGCCAAGCCAGGGATTAATTTCCTGTTCCCCATCCAACTGTCCAAGTTACACTTGAAATGGGTAAGGGAGGAATCTCTGCTTCACATGGATTAGGACCCTGTTCCAGATTCTGGGTAGTCTCTGGGATACATACCTGTCTCTCCAGCAGGTCCTGTTTATATCACAGGCAAGGTTTAAGTCTTTAAAACAGGTAATTCTGCTACTGTTTGTTCTGTGAATATGCAGGAGGTCCATCAGAGGGGGTCTGATAATTCCCTGTATGCCAGGCATAGATCTCCCCTCAACAGCCTGTAGGAGACATTGTTTTATATGCACTACTAATTATCCTGCGTCCATATCTAGAATGCCATTCACATTCCATGAAATTATTGATAAGGCCATCATTCTGATAAGATGCTATTACTTTCACATTTAATGCATGACATTTTTAAATGTATGTTTCCATGTTGCAGCTTAAATGCACACATTAATGTTTGGCAATGTTATTGTATATGCAATTGCAGCTTCTCTTGTCAGTTTGGAACCATGTCACGTTTCCATAGAACTTTCATTTCAATAAAAACACACAAGAAACAAAAACTATGTATATCTTCATTTTTAATCCACCACCCCTTTTAACACACAGCAAACACATAACCAATTTTCAAAAAAAGGGAAAGTACTCCTCCATATATGGGTAGATAACCCAAATAGACAGCTATACTCACAGGTTTTACCCATTCTACAGTTAGGTTTAATCATGCTGAAAATGTATGTCAGAGCCTGTGTTCCATCCTGTACCCACACTATCCATTCTTGTCCAATCCACGTTTCCCTCCCAGATTTGAAAAACAATTTGCATACTCTCAGTTAACTGATTTTTAGACTTTTGAAAGAGTTCCCTGGCTATCCTTAAATGAATAGATTATAGATTATAGATTATTGTGATTTATACCAAACAGATTGCTGTAACTAGGAATGCATCTGTTTGAATTCCCTTTAGTACACCATACTTCATTTTCACTGCACTGTTTTTCACTTTTCTTTAACTATTAGTATTTCCACATAGATATGCGTCAAAGTTCAGTCATTTCTTGATCAGTTGCCTGTGCCTGCAGACACTTTATATGTTACTGCAAAGTTCTGCTAATAGATAAAAAAGACCAGCTAATGCTTCTGCAGTTGCATGGCATAGCTCATCTCAAATGCTAGAATGTTATCATTTTGCATGATTTTAGTGAACACATCTACCTGCATGCTTAATACCACAGGAACCACCATAATTTAATACACACATAAGATCATTCACTTCATTCTCTTTCCCTTACCAGCCTCAGATCATAACATTATATTGCATGTACGTAGTCTTTATGTTGTTGCAGTATAAACCCCAGATAAGCTGAAGTAAAAAAAGTACTTTCTTACTTTATGGCATTATCAGCAGCCACTGATAAGATGCCCCACCTCATATATAAATTACCTTTGCATATTTTACAGAACTAATTTGCACTGCAACATGCACTTGACTTCAACAAATTTATTATACACACATTACTAATTAAAAAATAACTTTTCTGCTTACAGTTACAAGTTTAATTCCTTCATTATCCATCTAAACTTTAATGACGGAGAGAGAATTAAAGTCCTCCCACCAGATTACCACAGTCCACCAACTTCTTTTTTTCACTTCTTGCTGAAGCACAGTTCTCATGTCCAAACGTCATGTTTTGTAAATGACACCTTACATTTCAACTATTTCCACTTTTGCATTCTTGCTGGCCTTCTTCTTCTTCATCATCTTGACCACCTAATACTGGGATTAGGTCCAATGTATTCCTGGTTTCTATAGGCATTTCCTCAGCTTTTTTTTTCTTTCACTCTTTCATTTTCATTTGAAACACTGGAAAAAAAGGTTTTATTGACACGTTCCATCAATGGGAATGAGAAGCAGAATCCCATTCTTCCTTTACTTGTTCTGCATCCAAAAAGGTTTTTGCTCCTTCTGAGAAAAATGCCGTGAAGACAACTGAATATAGCAACTTGGATCTCACACCTGCACCTCAACACCCTCTGATTGCAGTGATAAACTTACTTGTCACACTCATCTTCAATAAAAAGACAACACATCAAACAGACCATTGACAACCTTTTATTGAATTCATAAATAACTTAACTTATTGCTTCATAACTTTATTCTTTATTGTATCATTTAAATGTATTTGTTAATCACAAGAAAACATTATTTAACTATTCATCATGGTTGCAAATCTCCACTCACCCTGCCCGAATAAGCAGCGTCCTCATCTCCACTCACTTATTCTTAAACATCAAGCAGTGTCCAGCTACTCACTTTCAACCTACAATTCTTACATCCATCCAAACACCACAGGGGGAAGCAGTGTCCAACTACTCACTTTCAACCTAAAATTCTTACATCCATCCAAACACCACAGGGGGAAGCAGTGTCCATCCACTCACTTTCACCACCAAACTTCTTTACACCAAACTAAACACCAGAGGGGGAACAGAACAGGGAAAGGCCTGCTTTTTTCTGCCTAAGCACCCCTCAGCTGAGAAATCAATCACACCTACTCAAGAAAAAAGAGGGAGGGACAGGTGGGTAACAAGATCACGCCAAAATGTGTTCCCTAAACCAACTACTCACACATAAAACTACTCTAAGTCCCACCCTACACCTACCTCACTTCCTCACTCCTTCCTTTAATAAATTAACCCTTCCCTATCCAATCTTAACTCATACTAAACTTACAATCCCTGCTTAATCCCTGCCTCAACCCCACCCTACCCCCCCCCCACTTGCTCACCTACCCTCAAACATTGAAGGTGTCCCATGACAAATTGGTTTGTTCCTAAACCTCATTTCTGTCTGGTGTACACGGAATAATCATTTTCTATGAACACTTTGGAGTCTCCAGTTGATGATACATTATCTTTCAGACATGGTTTTGGCAGGAGCGGCTCCTTCTACTGATAGGACCATATCTTTACTACTACAGGTCTTGGCGTTTTCCTCATGGCCAGATTTGGAGCACAGACACAATGTGTCTTTTCAATTAACAAATCCTGCTGTAGAATACCAGTCCAGTTGCTTATTTGTACTTTCTTAAAATTTATTGCAATCTATCCCTTCCATTTTCTCTGGTACAACAGAAAATGTCAGTTTTTTTCTGCATATTCTGTCTTTTAACTGTACTATTTTTGAACCACTTCTTCTTAAGAAGCTTCATATTCGGTCTTTCATTCATTTCAGTCTATGATTTTTTGCGGTTTTATCAACTTATCTGAATAGTTACTTAAATCTTTTTCTTTTCTTTGCAGCCTTTTGCCTTTTGACTGCATGCATTTCTCCAATGTCCATTATTTTAAGCATCTCTGAATGCATATGATTTATTTATTTTTTTCTCTAAATTTCTTGAAGTAATTTCCTGTAATAAGGCTAAAACGTGAAATGCTTTTTGATGAACAGCTGCAAGGCTGTTCCCCACCATATTTTTTTCTTCTCCCTTTCTAGTTGATTTTCTCTTTCTTTCTTCAGATTCCTTTACTGCTGACATCTAGGCAATGCAGTGACTAATCAGTAACTCAATTTTACCTAAATGAATGGGTTTTGCGAGCTGCTATCCAACGTTTCTGTTTTCACACTGGGAGAGCTCTGAGTGACCTACTGATTAGTGTGCAGCCACTAAAACAGGCAAAACACTGCTAAAATCAGTAGTTTCTCTCAGGGAGCTTATGTTCATATCCACACTAGTGTCTTAAGAAAATAGTGTAAAGACATCCAACATCACCTGCAACTAAATATATATTCCCCAACAACATGTTGCATGCCAATATTATTCAGCCTATGAAGAAAGTCCAAGGAGTCCTTAATAAAATATGTAGTTGTCTGGGTGGTTACATTCAAAATGCTGTCCAGGTTCAAAGACATACGTTCACTTTTTCTTCCTTAGACAGAACAGTCTGACTAAATGATGGATCCACTGAGTTTTTATGTAATTTGGAATTTCAGAAAGACACCCACCTTTGGATGCTGGAAAAATAAAATATTCTATGCATCACAATCAAAGTATTGTAAATGTTATCCAGCTATGTTAAATACAGATGTTAATAAGCTAGGTTAATGTCCATTTTGCTGACTTTCTCATAAATGTGTCTCTCGAGTCTCGCATAAAATATAAATAAATAGTTGTAGGCTCATAGATAAGTACTAGGCTAACTGCCCTTGGAGGCCATTTCTAAGCCTAACCCATTTCCTTTACAAATGTGAGACTCAAATCCTATACCATGTGACTGAACTAAACACCTTAACCATTTTACCAACCCCAACAGGTTACATGAAGAATTTCAAAATTTTCCATGACTGATGTAGAATTAGACCAGAGGTTGACTTTAACATACACACAAAATCATCTGTTGTTCCCCGTATAACATTATTCATTGTATCTGTTTATCTCTGGCATATTATTTTTTTATCACAGCATATTGATGGGACGTATGGACTGCACTGCCTATAGGAAACCTCTAAAGATTAGTCATATCATTATTTAATTTACTTGCATTAAGTTGCGCTACTTTTGCCTTTTGATGGGGGCCACGGTGGTGCACCGGTTAGTGTTGTTGCCTCACAGTAAGAGGTTCTCCCATTCGATTCTCGGCTGAAGCACCTTCTGTATGGAGTCTGCATGTCCTCCCCATGGTCAAGTGATGCTTAAAGACATGCAGGTAGGTGCGTGCATGAATGGGTGTGCCTTCTTTGAAGGTTGGGCATTGGGCTGGCAACTCAGCACTGTAAAAAAATCTACAGTCAATCATTAGCGGACCGGAGTTCCACTATGGCGACCCCTAACTGGGAAAAGCCAAAAGAAGACTTTTGCCTTTTGATCCACTTTTCTGTCATGATTGCATTACATTTGTCAGTCTATAATGGATGCCATATAAGTCTGAACAAGCATACTGAATTCCATCTTCAAGTAATGGATGCACTGCAGGATATCTACAGACCATTTCTGATGCAGACACTTTTTTTTTTTAATTTTTTTTTTTTTTTGGTCCCTGTAGTTCAGACCGTCAGCCACAGCTACTGCCTGTCCTTGATCTTGGACTCCAGGAGTCACTCCTGACAGCCTTCAAATGTAATCTGAAATCATCCCATTGCCTGAAAGGAGCTTGAGGCTTCATACTTGTGACCATAGGGATTTGTTATTTATGCATCCTAGTCAGTTCCCCACCCCAACACCCTATGTGCAGTGATGTAAGGCCTTTATGGATTAGAACATCTGTTGGTGAGTGCCCCCAGTGTTTATATGCATGGGATGCATACCCCATTATCGTCATCAGGGCTGCCATGCCTGCTTATGACTCCCCTGGGAAAGGACAGTTGGTAGAGTATTGTTGCCTTTCCTATCCCTCTCAGATGGCTCCACAAGTGTCGGGCTCACTTTTCAAACACAGGTCACCTGGGGCACAGTTGGAGCTCACACCTTCTGTATCATAGAGCCAGTAGATATACCTTTGTAGTTATTAAAGTTATAAATTTCTTACAGTCTTAATGTCATGCATTGTGAAGTCAATATTTTAATAAAGACAAATTAACTGTTACTATCAAACAGGACACTTAAGAGGACAACTGTATGATACTCTTTCCTAAGGAGGAAACAATGTAACACTTTTATTTCCATACATGCGAGAACTATTTTATATTTCTGTCCGTAATCCTACAGACTGTTTATCCTATGAGTAACATTCTGGTTTTGCATCTGACAGTACTTATGGTGACTGTCTTTTTATACAGTCTGATTAAGAATGTGTAATATTTTTCCTACTATGGAGTTCCTTATTATCAGCATGTTTATGTCCTGCAGTGAAGTTTCATTAGCGTTTAATGTCTGTGTTTCATTTTGTGTTATGGAAGCACTGTAACCATTGGAAGACAGCCTATATTCCACCACCACCACCACCCCACACATACACACACACACACACATATATGCATGCAGGCACACGTCAAGCTAAGCTGTGCTACAATGATCATTTTATCTAAGAATACACAGTGCATTTTTCTTTCTAATATATCAAGAGAACATATGGAGATTTCTAATATGGTAAGAGAACATGGGGTAAAATTATCTTTAGACAGGTTTCAAACAGAGTTCACAAGGGAGAAGGGACTGTGTTAGAAAAAGATTTGCTGAACCTGTGTTGCCAGTGAAAATGGTAGACAGAAGCAGTGTGCAGCTTTTCAAAAGGTCAGAAGTAATGCAAAATGAAAAAAAAAGTGTATATGGAAACACCTATAAAATAAAAATAATCTGAGGTAGAGTAGGGCAGCTTCACTGAAACTACAGCTAGATGTAGAAAGGGACAGACAGGCTATGGCAATACATTTTTTATATATTGTTTAAGATGACTTGTAATGTTCATATAGGTCTTGTATATATTTATTCATGAGAACCACTTTCTAAATATGTTCATGACAAAAAAATGTATCTGTAACAATCAACACTTTTTAACAATCTAAATATTCATCACATTATACAACACAAATATGAGAATAATATTTTCTGATTAGTATATATTACCGAAGGACTATTAGCAACTTTTGAGAAGCCTATATTAACAGGGCCAATATTTACTCTCTATAGTGGATACTTTGCTAACGGAGAGAATTGCCTTTTGTGTTTCTTATTTTGTTTGTGTTTCAAACTTGGTGGTTTCATAGTCCATTCCTAGTAAAAGGCACTGATGCTCAGTTTTCCATTAAAAGTCTGAATTGTCAGAGGAGATAGTTAACTGACACCAGTATTAGCTGCAGCTCTTTGGTGTTGGTCTCAGAAAAAGGCATAGTTCCAAAGAGTTTCATATATTTTTTGATAAAAGTGCTCATACAAGTCTAGCATTATGCCATGTTAAAGTTTTATCCCTGCAAACATCTTGCTGGCCAGATGAGGTAAATTACCCCCCAACAGTGGAAGACAAAACATTTCTCTTTTAACATTAGTTTCCTCATAATCATGTATCATTACATACTAATGTAAGGAGTAAATGACCACAACTATGCACTTATTTGTTTTTTTACAGACAAATAGATCAGGACAGAGTCAGATTATCAGTTTATGCATGGAAGAAGACTGGCATAAAAGGAAAAGAGAATTAGTGTCAGTGAATGTTTATCAAACTTGGTTGCCTTGCCTCTACCAATGGCCTCACCAACATCTGGAGATGCAGAACAGGTGATCTTATGGCTGTTTAGTCTATATGGTCTCTGAAAATCCACACCTGCAAGTCCATCACATAGAGAAATAATACTGCATATAACCCTTGGACATTCCATCTGCCTGACTCAAGTAGATTTACTGTTCAGCCATATGTCACCCGCCCCCCCCCCCCCCACTGGCACCCCAACAATCTAACCCATCTACACTGATGTGGTATTGCTGAAAACAGAATAAAAATGAAAACACATAAGGAAGAAACAGGAAGCTCTTTTCAGTCCCAGCTACAACCATCCTGAAAGTCAAATATTCTTCCCCTTACCTTTGACCTGTCCTGCTTTTACAAGACAGTGAGCATGGAATAAAGTAACATCTTAATGTAGATTGTGTGTTGATTTGGCCTGTGTCCACCTATTTAAGTCAGAACCATTCTGAATCCCCACTCCATTCCTCCACAAGAGACCTGTAATTTCTTTAACTCATGTGAGTTTTATTTATTGTTCCTTTTCCTCTTATCCCTGCTTCTAGGCTTCGGCCTTTTCTTCTTGGGATACTTATCCTACCATGTTTCAAAGCCTTTGTATCCTACTAATGTCAACTGATATGAAAAAGCCATAGTTAGACTTGATTTAATTTAATAAAGACAACAGTTGTGCTATAGCCTACAGACTTCTGTTCATATAAGCCATTAATTCATCTATGTCCTTGTCTGTTAGGAAAATTCTGTCACCTCTGTACATTTCAGGTCTCTTTACCTCAATGTCAGTTGTCACACCACCACACCTTCTCATCTTACTTTGACTTTCATAAGTCCATTCGTTAAGTTCTGAGTTTTTCCATTACATTGTCTCATGTCAATTGCATGCCACATTTACATTGTTTGGATTACCTCATACAAAACTAGCATAAACTAAGATCAGCAGTGTTTGCACTGCTCTCAGGTATGTTAGTTACTCTCTCTTTCTGCTCCACTTTTAACATTCACAACTTTAGGTATTACATCATTGATCCTGGCATGAAAACTAAAACATTCAAAATTCTTTCAACTTCTTTCTGACCTTCATGAACAGATACTACCTGGCATCATGTAATTCAGTTAACTCCAACCATTAGAATAATATAGGTTACCCCAGTACCACAAATACCTCTTCTTTGGAGTATTTTAGCCATAGCAAGGAAAATCATTACTAAAAACTGGAAAACAAAGACTACTGTCTATTTTAATAATGAATTTATATCTATTTTAATAATTAATTTATTTGCTTAGCTAGATCAGTTTATAACAATGAAATGCTCACTATATAAATAAGAACAAAGAATGTGACCCATCAATTAATTGCTTGGCAGAAATTACATACTTTACTAGTAAAATATTAACAGTTTTGTATATGTACACATTTGTTACGGACTTTGTAATTAGTTTGTATATAGTTTTTGTGTTTGTATTATCATTAGTCATTTAAATGATTATTGTTTTGGAAAATAAAAATAAAAAGATTAAAAAAATAATAATATGTGGCCCTTTCTGAGCTTTAGATTAGTTCTTCTGGGTGCTTGCAACATGTTTACACTTGTGTAGTAGAAGTATCATGACCATATAACCAAAACAAATTCAGTTTAACACTTGTGATATATGCAGATAATGCCAGAAGATGCACTATTATGCTTGCGTTATATGCAGCTAATGCCAGAAAAGGTGCAGTCTTGCTTTTGTGTTATATGTAGCTGACCTCCAGCTCCCTCAAGGCTTCTAGCTGCTACATAAATGGCAATGACTCAGAGAAACATTGCCCAGATATGAAAATTTGTATCTATGTAGCAGGCACACTCTAGGCCCAAATGGCAAATGCAATGTCCCCCTAAACTGAAATAATATAATATAAAAGGTGTGCCTTTCATGTAAAACAAAAAGGATCAAAGACCCCCTCCCCATTCCTTGACATAGTGATGCCCTTGCAGGTATGACCCATTATTTGGATCTGTTTACTCAAGCACCATCTGCCCCAATGTTTACATTTCTGCCTTGTAATACTACTCTCCCATTCATACCACCTTACATTTACTGACCTGGACAAGTTCTGATACTCAGAATGCCCAATGAACAATACCAGATGGGCTACCTTAAACAACACTATCTCCTAATCACGTCCACAGACATCTGTGAAAATATTCAACATTGTCTTAAATATTCTGAGCCAGTTGTTCAGAATGTATTAATACTCATTTATTATGCCAGAAGTACTGCCACCCTCAATGGATCCAAACTTGCTACTGCCGTTCCCAGTATATTAACTTATCAAATTACTGCCACTTCAGGTATACTAAAAAATTGGGCTACCGACCTCCTTGCTACTTGAACTATGATAAGAATACACAAAAGGCGGTAGAGACACTCACTCTACTACTTTTTATAGACTGCAATGAACACACTCTGCCAAGAGTCATGCACTAGGTTGTTCTTTGCCTTAGCCTCACCCAAATGTCTACAAGTTTGCTCTGATCTGGAAATTCGAGCAGCGTTTACTCCACAGAGATTAGTTCAATGATTGTCTTGATGCTGCTTCAGTCAAGCCCTTTGAATTCTAAAAGGAATCGCTCACACATGTAACTACCTAGGATGATTAGGCCAGCCAAGAACAGGTAGTTTAGATAACGTTCTCAGTTTAGGGACTCTGAGAAGTACTCTTACTTGAGCCCCTCACTTACATTAAACCTCTGTAATTTTTATCACTGATGCTTTATGGGTATCAGGTTTAACTACAAATCATTTGTGACAAGCACTTTAAGGCACACTCTTAGAGTTAATATCTTTAAGTAAAAGGGGGTGTAAAGGTAAAACCCCAATGGTGGTGGTTACAATGGAATGCTTTTACAGTGAAACAAGTTTCAGTAATTTCTCTTTCACTGTCAGTTTGATATTTAGTTATCGCACTTCTAAGAATCAGTCCTTTATGTACCAAACTTTAGTCATGGAGCAGTGTTTATTTTTTTTAAGCTGTATAATATTTACATTAAATTATTTTATTTTCTGTAACTAGGTAATAGCTGAACTATGGCTTTAATGTTCCACCTGGCCTTCCCAAAATAAATCAAAGAATAAATAAATATTGATTCATTTTTTTCTGTTCCAAGCCCTTCAACCCTTTCCTAATAAAATATTGTCATGGGGGTTTACATGTTTCACGTAGAAATACATTTAACACATACATCATTGCTTGTAATATACCACATGAGATTAGGTTTAGAGTGTAAAGTTCTTTTCTTTTTATAAAAACAAACGAACAACCAGCTGGTAAATGTAGACTGTTCCACCAAACAAGCAAAAGTAGCAGCAAAAAAGAAAACGATAACAGATGTACGAAGTATAACTCCAGAACACATAAAATGTAAACCAAGAACTTTAATATTCGGTAAGCGCTTCCACCACTGTCTGTGGCTTCCTCAGACCATACACAAATACAAAAGCACATAAAAAAAAAATATTTTTAAAAGCACTCCCTGTGTAGCTCATTAACTAGGAAGACCGCTCCCAATCAATCAGGTTGCATTAGACACGCCCTCTCTTAAAAATGTCATTCCCTTAATATGTATTGCAAAATAAACGAAAAAAGTGAAGCAAGGCACCAAAATGTAACTGGAATCCACAGTGCAGGTCCCTCAGAAAACGGAAAATACGAGGTGACTTGAAAAAAATTTTTAATGCACAATCCACAGACTTTACTCACTACATAAACACATAAACGCACTTGTAGGACCAGCGTTTTCGACTCTCCTCATAAAGACTTCATCAGATGACCTTGAATGCCACTAGATGGTGTAACAACATTGCTTTTTATGACACTTGAACAAGTTTAATAGTTTTTATTTTTGTATTTTAATGAAAGTATTTAATGAATATGAATGTATTTATGCAATAATATGTTTTTAAGGAAATGTTTTAACCTTATTATTCATTATTTATTTACACACAATTTTGTGCAATATATGACATTTAATGGTCTTTTAAACCTTCTTTGTGTACTATTTTATGAGGGAAAAGGAGAGGAAATTATTGGTTTAAATAATTTTATATTATTTATTGGATAATGTGATTGGTTTATTTACACAAGTGAGAGAGTATATAAATGGTAAACTAGGATTCAGGGTCATCTGATGAAGTCTTTATGAGGAGAGATGAAAACGCTGGTCCTACAAGTGCGTTTATGTGTTTATGTTGTGAGTAAAGTCTGTGGATTGTGCATTAAAAATTTTTTTCAAGTCATCTCATATTTTCCATTTTCTAAGGGACCAGTATTAGATTCACTTGTCATTATATAATTTATACTCATATCATGTTGTATCAAGCCATGGTGGTGCAGCGGTAGCATTGTCGCCTCACAGCAAGAGGTTCTCCTGTTCGATTCTCGGCTGGAGCTCCTTCTGTGTGGAGTCTGCATGTCCTCCCTGCGGTCAAGTGGCATTCAAAAGAAATGCTTGAAATGGACGTGCCTTCGTTGAAGGTTGGGTGTAGAGCTGGTACCTCGGCACAATAAAAATCTACTGCCAATCATTAGCAGACCGGAATCCCGCTGTGGCGACCCCTAACCGGGAAAAGCCAAAAGAAGAGCAACATCATGTTGTACTATGCTGCCTGCATTGCTAATACATATGCTATTTCAAAGAATTAATTTCAGTATTAAATCAATCAAAATCTAGCTTGTGTGCATTGTTTTCACTACTTTGACATTACAAACAAAGCTCTGGTTTAAAAATGCACATAATTTTTGCTCTTGGGTGCAGAAAGTAACAACGAATAACTCTGTGATCCCTAAGCCGAATGAAGTACAACATCATATGCCTGAAGGACTATCAACTCAAACAGCAATGAGCCCTATGAACATAACAGGTGAAATAACTAGCTTAGACAATACACCTTCACAGGTGGAGAATGAAATACCACCAGGTCAACCTGTAGTCAGAAGGAAAGACAATACGCAAGGTACAACACAAACATTTCCATTTTTTCCCCTACCTATACATCAAGAGAGAGGGAGACAACCATACAGGTCCAAGAGCAGAGGCAGGATGAAAAGGAAGGAGCAGCCAGAGATGATGGAATATCCTACTCTGAAGAAGATGTGGAATCAGATTTGATGCGGAACATTGTCTGGAATATATCACGACAACAGCTAACTAAAGATGAAATTTTAGTGCTGCAAAAAGGTCTATCATTTATTCCTGCTCAAGCAGTAGATATACCGGACACTATAGTTGATTTAAAGATGTTTTTAAGAAGTGTTATGTTAAAACTGAATTTTCCTAAAGAAATAAAACAGGGAATAGAAACTTTTAGGAAACCTAGTAGCTACATGCCATCTAACCATCCCATTTTGGAGGCCTTTGGTAGAATGTGCGAGGGTGTGTTGTATAACTCATTAAGTACACTTACCAAGAATGATAAATATAAGAATTGAAGGTGGGAGGAGAAGAAGTCCTTATCAAAATTGATAGAAAATACACAGATTGTTATTAGACCTGCAGACAAAGGAGGTATGACAGTAATTATGGATACGGAATACTATTACAGCTCATTACATAATATGCTTGCTGATGATGAAGTTTATAAGTCCATTACTATTGACTATATTCAAGATAGGTATAGAGTCATTAGAATTATTATTAATGATTTCATGATCAGTTATGGTATCTCAATGGAACTGGTCTAGTTCCTAACAGTGGAATATCCAATTATACCTTCATTTCAAGGGCAACCTAAGATACATAAGGACCCTCAATTTCCACCATTTAGACCTGTAGTTGCAGGTGGAGGTTGGATCACTGAACCGTTTTCCATTTTTGTAGAAAGGAAGATTGGACCTATCCTGGATAGAACTCAAGTAGTATTAAAAGATTCCAAACACTTCCTAGAGAGCCTATATACATATAGTCAAACATCAAGTATGAGTGGGACACACTACTTGGTCTCTCTTGATGTAACATCTCTTTTTACATCAATACCGAATTGTGAAGGTGTCCAATACTTACAGAGATTTCTTTACCATAATAGTGAGCATGGAGGACAGCTTATAGATATGATATGTAGGTTCATGGAAGTAGTTTTGGAAAATAATGTATTTGTATTTGATAGTAAATACTATCTACAACATGAAGGTGTAGTCATGGAAACATGCTGTGCTAACAGCTACGCTAATGCAGTAATGGCTCAATGGGAAGTGGAACAGTTGTTTCTCCTAGGAATGTATAAGAATCATGTGAAGTTTTATCATAGATTTGTGGATGATATTTTTCTTGTGTGGGGTAGTACCCTTTCAGCACTGAAAAAATGTGTTAGTGATGCAGAAGCTACTACTAGTTTCCTGAAATTTACTATGAATCATTCACTTGAAGGGTTGCCCTTTCTGGATATATTTGTAACAAAAGGAAATGAAGGTATGTTTGATACTAAAGTTTATAGAAAAGAGTGCTATCGTAACCCGTTGCTATAGAGGACAAGTATGCACCCTAGACGAACTTTTACAAATATAGTGAAAGGGCAAGGAGTGAGGGTTTCACGTTTAAGTAACCAGGAACCCACATTCGTAGAAGGACTAGTAACCCTCGAAAATAATTTGTATGATAGGGGATATAAAAAGAATGAAGTGACTAGTACATTAGGAGAGGTAGACACTTAGGGAAGGAAGAGCGAGGCCGTATTTTTCAAATAACGTAGATCTAGTTTCAAATAGAACTTATATTATGGTTAATAAGAAGGCAGTCAATGTCTCTATATCATATACAAGTGATGTGAGGAAGGTGAGAGATGTATTTAATAAACATTGGCTGCTTCTTATGACAGACAAGAGAATAAGGGAAGTAGTTGGTGAGTGCCCTAGTTTTACTTTCAAAAACAGGAAAAATCTCAAATGTATGTTATGCTATCCCAGGGATTTACCTGGGGTAATTTGAATACATGGAAAAGTACTAGAGCATGCACCAGTTGCAGTATGTGTCAATTTGTTAAAAATATCTATGAGTTCGTTCATCCAGTTACTGGTAATAAATTTAAGTTGAATGTAGCAGTCACTTGTAGCAGTATGAATATTATATATGCAGGACAGTGTGACTGTTGCTTACACTTTTATGTAGGCAAGACAAACAGGACATTTAGAGAATATATAAAGGAACATATTAGGTTCATAGGTTAGTACTAAGCTAACTGCCCTTGCGAGCCATTTTAAGCCTAGCCAATTATCCCTTGTGAGACTCAAACCCTGCACCTTGTGTTTGTAAGGCAAACACCTTGACCATTAGGCCACCCTCTCATCCTTTTAGTAGTAGTATAAGGAATAGGGATTCTGTGAGTGCTCTGTCTAAGCACATAGGGTATATAGCATGACTTTAAATTCATAGCATTAAAAGAAGTTATTATTGGGCAAAGGATGGGTAATATTAAGAATGTGACAGAAAGAAGTGAGCTTAGGTGGATACTAAAACTTAGAGCAGACAAGGAGAATGGAATAAATGGTAAGGTGTCTATGCCTTAGAAGCATGTGGAATACCTAGGAAATAATGAAAGATATCTAACAGATGACACTTAGAAATATATCCACTAGGCATGAATACTGTAGAATTCTACCTAACCATATGGAATATCACTTACCTAGATACACTTGGAAACAGAATCTATTTATTATAAGAATACTAAGTAAGAATATTTGAAAATTCTAACTAAAATTTTTTTTGAAACATTACTTATCTAAATGTATTAGGAAATAGGATCTATCCATATAAATTTGTGACATTGTCGCCTATAGCACATTTACCATCTATTTAACATGAAGAGAGTAGTGATATACATGCTGCTTCTATTTATAATTATGTACAGTATATTTGATCTAGGCAACATGGTGGTGGTGCTGCAGTAGCGTTGTCGCCTCACAGTAAGACGCTGTCCGGTTCGATTCTCAGCTAGAGCGTCTTCTGCGTAGAGACATGTGTGAATGGGCGTACCTTCGTTGAAGGTTGTGCGTCAGGGCTGGTAACTCGACACGTAAAAATTAACTACCAATCATTAGCGGACCGGAGTTCTGCTGTGGCGACCCCTAACCGAGAAAAGCCGAAAAACCCGACGATATTTGATCTACTAGAAATATTCTCATATTTCATATATGGTATTTGCATGCACTCTATCGTATAAATATATTATATGTATATACAGATCTATTTCTATTTAGTATATATATATATATTTAAGCTAATGAATTCATCCATCTTTATATGCTTGCTTGAGCAGACTAAAATAGAGAGTATTACACTTAGATTATTGTATATTTATGTAAGCGTGTCTCTGATAGTAACAATATAGCGTTCTGCGTGCTTCATATTATATATTGTGGAGATTTATATGAAGGACAAAAGTGTAAAAACAAGCTTTATCTCTATATAAACTGGTGGTATTTTTGAATGAAATTGCTTATATATGTATATTGGATTATAATGGACTCTAGATACCCACAAATTATATATATCTTACAGCTAGAGTGGATTATCTAGAGAAAGTATGTTAAATTTATGTTCATCATATTCATATAAGAGTGTGCCTGGTTTGTTTGTGTCTTTGGCTTTTCCCAGTTAGGGGTCACCACCGTGGAACTCCGGTCCACTAATGATTGGCAGTAGATTTTTACGTGCTGGCTTGCCGGGCCTAACGCACAACCTTCAACGAAGGAATGCCCATTCACGCATGTCGCCACACAGAAGACGCTCTAACTGAGAATCGAACGGGCAACATCTAACTGTAAGGCAATACTCACATAATGTTTTGAGTGCTTCATATTGCACATAGTTGATTTATATATAAATGATAGGAATGCAAAAATATGCTTTGTCTTTAAGGTGATACATATACACTTCTTGGATGAAATTGCTTATATATACAGATCTGACTATCAACTTATGATTTGATTGATCTTAAATTATTTATTAACAATAGATATTCTATAATATTTTATAATATTTGACTTTTTACTATAATTGAATGAAAGAAGTGTGAGAAAGTAACACAGAGCATCTGCCTAGCGTAATGATGTCATTGAGCATGCTCAAAGGCGTCATTACGACGACGAGCACACTTTCTTCGTGTTTTACACTTTTAACTTCTGGAAATAGGAATATAATACAACAAAGGTGTAATATAACTATATTTAGACTAGGATATATGCTTGATGAATAAGTTTACCAATGGAATAAGCTATGGGAAGAAGCTAAACTTTAAAACGAGATGTGAACCTGTGGAATGGGTAAATTATGTGCATTTTTAAACCGGGGCATTGTTTGTAATATCAAAGTAGTGAAAAACAATGTACACAAGCTAGATTTTGATTGATTCAATACTGAAATGAATTTTTCGAAATAGCATATATATTAGGAATGCAGGCAGCATAGTACAACATGATATGAGTATAAATTATATAATGACAAGTGAATCTAATACTGCTGTTGCTAAATATGTTTGCCTAACATAAATATATAGTATTTGAAATGCTGCTAACACAAGCAATATTCTGAAATGTTTTAAACATGCAGTATTTGGGGATGTTTTTGAATAGCTGAACAAAAGATTTTAAAATGTGTTTTAGAAATATGTTTAAAAGTAGTATTTTGCAATACATATTAAGGGAATGCCGTTTTTAAGAGAGGGCGTGTCTAATGCAACCTGATTGATTGGGAGTGGTCTTCCAAGTTAATGAGCTACAAAGGGAGTGCTTTTAAAAACGTTTTTTATGTGCTTTTGTATTTGTGTATGGTCTGAGGAAGCCACAGACAGTGGTGAAAGTGCTTACCGAATATTAAAGTTCTTGGTTTACATTTTATGTGGTCTGGAGCTATAATTTGTACATCTGTTGCCGTTTTCTTTTTATGTATAATATGAAAGAACCTCCTAGTACCCACAGTGGTACTCAGCTAATTTAAAAATACAACTTGTACAGATAAGTAGTAGTACAGAAGCTGGTTTCAGTAAAACATAGCCACTGTGACCAGTAAAATTACAAGCAAACAACTCAACCTGATGAAAACAAAACTGATTTTTGTAGGGGTATGCCCCCCTCCACCCCCATATAAACTTATATATACCAACTCCATAGCTCTACAAACAAGAAGAAGGAAAAAATCCTCCTGAAAGAAGGGAATCACTGCTGGCACACACTTAGAAACCACAACAGCGGTGATTTCCTGTGGAAAACAACAATCAGGAAATTCAAGTTCACCAAGTTAGGTCTGGCAAACTGGTTCCTCATCCAGTTTACACATGCCAGGTAATGCAGAAGCCCAATAATACAATAACATGTTTAGTAAAATATCAGAAGCAAGCAAAAAAGTGCAGCTTACATAAAAGGAAGACAAGCATAGGTTACTTACAGTGGATAAAGTAATGGGAACTTATAATGGGAACTACCAGGGATTGATATCAGAATATAGGCAAGGAGGAAGGGATCTGCACTGGTTGACATTTTAGTTGAATCTAGAACAGTAGTGCTGTTAAAGGGTTAATTAGTAGGACATGTAAAATATTGCATGATAACTATAAGAATCGAATCAGAGGAGGTTAAGAAAGATTGGGAAGAGAGACTGGAAAAGAACAGCAGGAGGACTTGAGTATGTCTCAAAAGTATTCAACAAAGTCCTGAAGGTTTAGGATCTTTGTGTAGAACTATTTGCATTGATATTTTTATACCACAAGCAGACTTCAAAGAAATTTTCATCAGGTAAATAGTAAATGTTGCAGGTGTGATGGGGAACAAAGAAGTAACTGGGGGCATATGTTTTAGGAGTGTAATGAGCTGGCATTTTTAAAAATTCTCTCTAGAGTATTGGGTGAGCAAATGGTGATAACTAAGGAAATGATTAGGTCAGCCATTGAATTTGATACCCGGACGCCCATAGATATACCTTACTAAAAGGATACAAAGCTTAACAACATGTCCTACATGGACCAACTCAGAGCCCTGTCACTATACTAGGTATCCTGCAGACTAATAAACCAAACAATGCACCACCAGGGTTTCCGGACTCCACACAATTTTATTTAACATAAATTGTTAAGTGCTTTCATCAATCCAAGTTGACTTCATCAGAACAATTACTCATTTTCCACCTCTTCCGCCTCACTGCTACATTCACTTTCATTTTCAAAAAAGTTGCTATCATCACTGTCAGACATCTTTGTAGGTTTATTTTAGAATTCTGCTCGTTAAACCGAACAAGCAGATACTGCATATGCCACCACCTGTGCAGCTACAACTTCATATATAATAACCTCACATGAAAGCATGTACAAATCACATTACTTTAGTAAATAATAACCCAAATGTACTCCCACTCTAATATCACCCACCCCATCCACCCACTACCTTTCTTTTCACCCCACTAACTACCTTGATTATAGCAAGCTCGGATGCTCATAAGTCTAACTACTTATTATACAGCAGGAACTTCTTATTGTAACAATTGTTAATGTCTGTTATGTACTTCGCAGATGATAAAGATTGTAGTTGTCTACTGATGTACTATGTTCTTCATCTGTAACTATGTTTGTAATTGTTAATTGCAATGTTGATCAAATTGTTAATTGCTATGTAAATCCAATGTAACTACTGTCTGTATATTTTAACTGTGGAGCTTGTCTCCCCGGGCCTCCGCTGAAAATGGGCCTACGTCCAGTCAGACATTCCCGGTCAACAGATGTAAATAAATAAATAAATAAAATAATGTACTGTACCACCTCATACAGACTATCGGGATTGATCTGGGTACTTTCTTGCCTACATCATTGGAAAGCGCCAGTCCAATGACATAGGCATGAGAATACCCACTATCTGCTTGTTCGGTTTAATGAGCAAAATTCTAAAATAAACCTACAAAGATGGCATGTCCTACAGAAGAAACAACTGCTGTGGAACAGACTCCCCATCCACATAAAACAATTCCATATTCAGGTGTAGCATGGATCTATGGATGAGAAACAGAAAATTTACTCAGGACTGCCCCTGTACTACACAGGGACAGAGGTAGCACCAAAAAACTTTATCCCATGCATTGTTCCCTTCAAATTATCTATGGTATGATCCCAGTTATTTTCATTAGGGGTAATAATATATAATTATCGACCATGGTATGGGTAAGGCCAATCTACAACTAAATGGGATAGGTTATTTAAACAAAAAGGGAATTTGACTAGGCATAAAATGGCCCGCAAGAGCAGCTAGCCTAGTATTCAGAGAAAATAGAATGGTGGTACAACACGACCATCAAAGCAGACTGGATAAAAAAAGAGACCTTTATTGTAACAACATCCAAGTAAGCGCTTTCGCGTTAATACTAACGCTTCTTCAGACTTTACATTCCACAACAAATAATTCATTTAAATACCCATACTCTATTTAAAAGAGCCAATCAAAACATGTTATAACTTTAAAGAAACATTTCATAAAATCTGAAGTAGACTATTAATAGCATTGGTTCTAAAAACATCTAAAAAAGCCTAAATAACCTCATGTTAAATGCTATACATAATACAAAAAGATAAAAAGATGCTCATAAACATATATTTATGACATATATATGAAAAAATGTATATGCAAAAAAAAAAATATATATATATATATATATATATATATATATATATATATATATATATATTACAAAAAAAATATATATATATATATATATATATATGTACATGAAAATAAATAGAAATAGAAAAATATAAATATATACATATAAACATTTATACATAAATATATGAATATCTAAACATATATACATATAAAAAATAGTGATGGCAATGTATGACAAGTATAAAAAATTATTTTGAGACTAAATCAGTGTTTTAAAGGTTGGTCCTTTACCCTTAGTGTTTCTCTTTTTGTGACTGGCAGCTAGCCTAATACTTACAAATGAACTGTGAACATTTTGCATCTGCAGTTTGTTAAGCATACAGAAGTGTTGTCTCTCTAGTATTCAGAATTACCATGAAGAATGGACTCCTCACACATTTATAATAACATTAGTTTCAGCCAGCGACATTCGGGATGAGCTAAGAGAATTCATATATGTTGTCTGGTACCAGTAGTTACAATAACATTTTTTTTTTTATTTTCATGATTAGCACCGTCAAGTTAGCTTGAATACACCATCAGCTATCTCAGAAAATATTGTATCAGACACGTTTAACTTAAGGGAAAACTAACAGAACTTTAAGAAACATATACCTGGTAGTTACAACAAGAAGTACAGAAACACAAATTTATAAATAAATACCTTCAGTTTAGACTATATTTAAATCAGTTCTAACATGAGTATTCATTCATTTATTCTCTAACTATCCACTTAATCCTACTTATGGTTGGACTGGACTGTGGCATCTATCCTGGTATTCAGGTGGGTAGAAGGCAGAGAAGTCAATCCTGGACAGGGTGCCAGCCCATCACAGGATGCACACACTGACTCATAAACATTTCTTAACTTATTTACTTAAGCTGCAAAACAGAGCAGGTTTTAGTATGCACATATAACTAAGGATTCAGTGGCAGCAACACACTGACCCTTAGATTACTCACTGTGATTCAGTTTCCTGCAGCCTAAAGCTGCATCATGAACAAAAGTCATTTCACAGAAAATGCTGAAGTCCAAATCACATTTTACTCAAAATGGAAACTTATTTTGTAGTTTCCTCATTTTTTCACAAAAAATGGCAACTGTATGAGTACACGAGGGGAAACCTTGTGATATAAAAAAATCAAACAAAAATACAGGCAATAATAGTTAACCCTAAAACAGAATATAAGGAACAATTTTGGAAAACAGAACTCAAACAGCTTGATATTAGGTTGATGGAAGGGGTGGAGAAGACAATGAGAGGAGCACATATCTCAAATAATGGATAAAAGTAAAGTGCAATTGGAAAACTAGAACATGTTAAAACTCATCCGGGATCAGAGTAGAGATTTTTAGGATTGTTGTACTCCCACAATTCTTATAGTCATCTAATCATTTTGGATCATTCCAGAGGGAGGAATCTTGAAGGGAATAAAACAAAGTTGGTGAGATTTTATATGGGAAGGTAGCAAGCCAAGAACAGTATGACAAGTAGTAACAGAGGGCATGAAAAGATGGAGACTGTGAGTACCAGACCTGGAAATGGCGCTGCACGCTTGCACAATAGCCAATATATGCAGGCTAGTAGATGGTGAATGTAAAGCAGACTGTAGGAAGATGATAAACAGTAATGAAATGGAATAAGAGAGTAGAGAAGACATTATCAAAATCCAGTGAGAAACTACTTTGGACTGCTTTGGACAAAAGAGGCTAAGAAACTATTTAAAGCAAGATGCATGATCCCATCTAGGGGAAATGGAGAGAAAGGACAACTCCAATAGGGGGAATGAAAAGAAAAAAGGAGACAGAACAATTTCATGAAGATGAAGCAAGATGAAGCAAAATAAAGCAAAAATACTGCACTCAAATTTTAGAGGGGAAAATTAAGGAATGGGGAGAACTGAAGGAGGAATTTCAACTACATAATAAATTAGATTGGGTATATTGAGGGGTAGCGTTAAAGTGAAAAAGGCACATGAAAAAGTGCATGGACTTGGACATTGAACCACTGGTACTAAGAGAAATAAACCAAAGAAAGTTGGCAGGGAAAACAACTAAGGGATTACTAAAGGTAGTGAAAAACTGCTTGAGAGAAGTGGGAGGGAGAGGAATAGAAAAACTGATCAAACATATGAAGCGGAAACACAGTAGGACTAGGCCAATGAGAGTGAGAGGAAATATTGAGATTACCAAGATATGTATCAAGGGCATATACATTTAAGATATTCGGTTGGCAATCTCTTCAAAAGTACTTTTATACTCCTGCAAATTTACAAAAATGTGTTCCTAAACACCAGTGCTCAATGTTGGGGGTGCAAAGAGGCCAAAGGGACGTGTTCATATATTCTGGGACTGTAACAAACTGATGGAATATTAGAAACAAGTACAGGCAGTAGCACCAGGAACAGACAGGTTAACAAAAAATGTTTAATTTGGAGTACAGTAGAGCAGTGAAAACTGAATTCTACTGATGGCAGGAGAGAAGACATCCATAACAAAAAGATGGAAGAACAAGAACCCTCCAACAGGGTATGAAGTCCAAAGTATGTTAAGACAAATATGGAATGGAAAAGGAAAGGGGAAAAGAAAAGGAGGACAAGTATAAAAAGGCAATGGAAGAGATGGGAAAAGTTTGAAGAAGCAGGATAAAAAGATCGAGACTGCCAATTAATAGAGGAAGAAGACATGAATATGAGATATCGCAGGAGGAAAGCTGCAAAAAATTCGTTACTTGAATGAATAAAGAAAAAGCTGTTTACAGTAAAAGTTGAGAGGTATTGGGGAAAGGAGATAATTTTAGTTTTTAACAAAATGTTGATTGACATGTATAACAGATAATTAGTTGCAGATACTCTATGTCAGAAAAAAAAGAAGTAAATATAACTTGAAGTTGGCACCCAGAAATATGTAATAACTGTTAAAGGTGCATGTAAAAAACAGTTAAAGTATGGGACTTGCCATCAGGGAAATGGCCGCATGCCACTTATAAGGATAAGGTTTGCACGGGGGCACTCTTGTTAAGTAAACTAAATATAGAGGGAGGTGCACATGAAAATAAAAATGGATAGAGTGTTTACATATTTAAAAGATGTATGTGTCAGTTAGGGCTACCTCAGTATATATAACATAGTTGAGATAGTTTAAAATGGTAATGGGGGGACATTAATACAGAAAATACATGCACCATGCATGAGAATTGTACCAATGTAAACTATCGATTTTTGTTTGAATAAAAATTCATGATTAAAAAAAGCAGTTTTTTGTCCATCCACTATCCTGTTACTTTGTACCACCTAAGTACTTCTATTTTCCTCACTAATATTTTCTTGCCAAATTATTACTATCTCACTAACATGACAAAAGTCAACATTTGCTGTAAAACTATTGGCCGGGTTCTGCGACTTCCCCAAATCTGACTATGCTAAATAGAGCCCTTCTTCTGGGTTGTCCCTCCCCCTAGCACTTTGCTTGTTATCTGGCATTAAGATTGACTGTAAGGCCCTAAATCACTTTACAATTTCCTTCTTATATAACATATACCTATTCATGATTATAATAATCCCTAGGTAATCTATTTATGTAACACTTTTATAAAAAGCTTTCATTTCTTGCCAGCAGTGGGCAAACAAAACATGATTTTTTAATATGATCCTGGATGTTGTTAAATGCTATCTGGTATTCATAACTGTATTTTTTTGTTTTACTTCCTTATCCATTTCTGACTCATAAATTGGAATGTTATTCTGTGTATTATTTGTTGACTGCACTAGTCCCAGAACCAAGGTGGTATTTAGACCGAACAGGGGAAATTTGGACAAGGAACTGAGGGTATTCCGCTACTGTTTTTTTAAGCACCGTGGTATCTTTTGCATTCACTTGAGACACCACCAGCTCAGGCAGTTAGGATCTCAGTTTAATGTCTCATCCAAAGGGTGCAGCTTCCCCCTTATGTTGTACTGTACTGTCAGAAATAAAAAGAAAATCCAAACTCCTAGTGTGGGAATAGAACTCGCAGTTTCCTGGTCTTCCAATATCTAACATAGTGTGCTGTCTCTTGAGCATTGACACTGCTCATCAGTGTCTGTTGTCTTCTTATTCCTCTACAAAGTCGTCATTCATTCCTGCCAGAAGGTTCCAAACATCAATCTTGCCCCAGTAGCAATATGATTTGAGAAATAAGTCACTGAATTACCAATAAAATCCAAATAACACTCTTTCCCATTTCACAGTACTGCATATGCAAGCTCAAGATGCATAGCTCTGTGACCAGCAACTACAACATATCTACCACCTGTGATTGGGAATATTTCCTCCTGCCTGTACTCAGTTGGGGTCTTTTATGTTTCATATCATAATATGTTACAATGTACCCAGTTAAACATGTAATAAACTGCCTTAACACACATATGTAACCAATGTTGTTGTCAAACCAACATGGCAACTATTTTACTTAATTCCTCTTACAAACTACTAATCTGTTCCTATTGCCTTACCTTGGCACATATACTTTAACTATGATACACAAGCTACTGCAGATGCCCAACTACAGATAAAACAATCATCCTCATTAGACCACAGTTCAGGAAAAACTATAGATGAAGAGCCTTCTCAAAACTCATACCTTCAGCATGTAAGTTCCTACCGCAAAGCATACAAAAATAAGAGGAATTAAGTACATTCAAAAACAGTTACTTCATTCTCTTAACAATGAATATAAATGTCAGTGTTTTAACACAGGCTAAAGACAACATTAAGAAGCTAGCACACCCTGACTTAGACCTCCTTGCTCCTACATCTAATATACAAACTGGACAACACATGACATGTATGTATGTATGTACATATATGTATATCTATCTATCTATATATATATATATATATATATATATATATATATATATATATATATATATATATATATATATATATATATATATATATATATATGGGTATATTTATACACACAGACACACACACACACACACACACACACACACACACACACACACACACACACACACACACACACACACACAACTTATAGATTTGTATATTAATCAGTAATATCAGTTTATCTCTGGTCTTGTAAAATACCTGTTGCACACTATTCTTGTTCTATAGTGTTTTCCTTCCACAGTCCTTATGCTAACACATGTAAATAAAGCATGCCTTAAGTTCTGTGGCATTCCTATACTGTCCAGCTTCCTCAGCCATAACACATAAAATTTGCATGAAATCTTATGATACATTATTTTGAAATTTTTGCCCTGACATATACATCATAATGACAACCACAGTTTAAGATTTTTGGTATTGCAGAGTCTTTGTAGTGCTTCCTTCTTTATTTCCTAAAGGGATCATAAACCTACTGAGTCTCTCTGGGTTTACAGCTGTTGCTCTGGATAGTGTCATTCAAAGTTGAGAGAACATTTAAAGCTAGAATTTCATGAAATCTGATGCAGCTGACTAACTTAGGGAGTGAACTAAAGTGAACAGTGTTTGATGTTTATTAATTCTTAACCTTTGGAATAATCTAATATTTGTAGACATTCTCACCAGGACTTCTGAAAAGAAGCAGTAATTCTGAATATTGCCATTATAATTAAACAGAAAGAAGATGCTGACAGAAAGGTAAGAGCAGTTTAATGCCACCTTCTGGGGAGAGAGGACATGGAGGAAATGTGAAAGGTTAAGCAAAAAACAAAAGTCACATAAGTATGCCCACATATCAAGCCCTGTGGGGGAGGAATAAAAATAATTGATAGCAGTATTGCATGGGACATTAATGCAATGTACAACATGAAGATACAATAAAAATATGTGTGTTTTGGGACATTGGTATTGTCTACAACATCAAGATAAGATAAAAAATGTATGCAGGTCTAGCATGTTTGTCATCATAGCGGCTCTTTTAGACCCAAGTTTAAAATGTTTAATCTTTTTTTACTCAAAATGTTTTTATTTTTTTAATAACAAGATAATTATTGATACATACTTGAAAGTAAATAATTAATATAACAACATTAAACAAAGTTTAACTATATATATATATATTATGCACAATGGCCTGAAAGAAATAAAAAAAACTTAAAAAAAATGTTGATTTCTCAATGAAAGAATCAGTGATACAAAAATGACTTCTAATTATATCACTGAGAAGAAGTAGAATCCATTTGTAAAGTGTCAGTAAGAGTTATGACTTTTTTCCCAGGGACTGCTGATAAAAGGTTTAGGATGATTTCTGTATTCTTTGACTTTGGCTTCTTTCATTGCAGTTTCTTTCAAAAAGGATAAGAAATCTTCACTGAATACAGGAGAAGTTGAATTCATTCCATTTCTGTCAATTGTAGGTATTGTCCACAATAAAAAAAATCTTTATTCAAAGGAGAGCCTTCATTAACATTAAATAAAATTAACGCTTTAGTGAGTGAGAAGGAATCAGAAACTAAAGCTTTTAGAAAATCATTCTATGTCATTCCAAAACTGTTTTAACTTAGGACAATCATAAAATATATGTAACCAATCCACTTTGCATACTCGTGAACACCTCCAACAATAAATGTTTGTAGATTTACTATCTTATTAGGAGTTAGAAAAGCTCTATTTAAAAATTTCCAAGGGAAGATGCTCCAAAACTGTGTCCAGGAAGTATGCTTTACAGATGTTAAAATATTAGATTTGTTTTCTTGAGATAATCAAGGAGGATAATCCTTAGTGATATGATTCCAATTTTTTGTTGTGGTTGTGTTTTATAGTTTATTAGTATTTTATATAATTTGGAAATAATGTTTTCTAAACTTCATTTATATATATATATATATATATATATATATATATGTGTGTGTGTAGTTTTGTATAAATAATTGATTAGTTTGGGTCTATCTTTGATGAAGGAATTACTAAGTATTTTATAGAGATCCTGGAAATAAACTAGTATGCTTTGTAATAATAACCAGTCATGTGAAGACAAGTTAAAATTATTCATAAGATGATGAAGATCAATGACTCTACTTTCTTTAATACACTGTTACAAAGAAATAATTGTTTTTCTTTTCCCATAAGATAAGTGTATTCTTATTTGTTTTATTGAATATATTTTTGTAATATTAAAGGGTATTAGAACTTCAAACCAGATTTTAGTATCAATATTTGCAAAAATAAATTTCCTAAAATTGTTAAGAATAGTGTTTATAGGTTTAAATGTTGTTGGTTGAGAGATATTGTGCTGTAAGCAATAACAGAGAAGATACCAAAATTTATTAAGATGTTTTTCTACTGGAAGATTTGTTGAAATATTATTTTCATTTTGTAAAATGGTTAAATGTAATGATTGCCAGTAGGAAGAACAATTTGGATCCACCAAATTCAAAGTAATTTTGAAAATTGAAGCTTTAATATAGGTTTCAATATCTGGAAAGTGTATCCCTTCCTTATCCCTTGGTCTAATATGATGCATATATGCTATTCTATTTGCTTTAGGATATCATACAAATTTTAATAATTTATATCATTTATAAAGTGTTTATCAGGAAGAATTGAAAGAGGTTGGAATATGTATACATTTTTGGGTAATAGAATCATTTTTATTAGATGAAGCCTGTTCTCAAAGGAGATACATGTTTTGTTCCATTTATCTACAAAAATTAATTATATTTATAATATTATTATAATTATTTGCAATAGTTTCCTTTATTGTGCTACATAGAACTATACCTAGATAATCAATAGATTGTGTTTCCCAATAATATTATTTTTACAGATTTTTTTTTTTTAGAAATATATATTTTAATTTTTGTTTATTAAACTGAAGACCAGACATTGAAAAATATCTATTGAAGAAACAAATTCTAATAAAGTTTCTTCTGATTTAGGGTGTGTTAAGAATATAATATCTGCAAATAACATACGTTTGGATGAGTATTGGTTTTATATATATATATACATACACCATTCATATTTGGATTATTTTGAATTAGAATGGTAAGAATTGCAATAGCCAATGCAAACAGGATGGGAGACAAAGGGCATCAGTGTTTAGTACCTCTTGATAAAGGGATAGATTCTGAAATGAAAGGACCTAATTTAACATAAGCTAGATTATTATTATAGATGTTTCTTAGAAGAAAGAAAAAAGAAGTGGGAAAATCCAACAGATCTAGAACAAAGAAGTGAGAAAATCCAACAGATCTAGAACTTTAAATTAATAATCCCAGTTTAAAAAGTCAAAAGCCTTCCCTGTGTCTAAACCAACTAATAAGGCTTCTTTGTTATCCATGTCCATATATTCAGTAAGGGTTAATATTCTAATATTATCATGTGTATGTATATTATATACAAACCCTGTTCGATCATCTTTTATTATGTAGATCAATGGCAATTTTATTCTGTCAGCAAATATAGACATGAGCATTTTATAATCATTATTTAGAAGGGAAATAAGTCTATAAGAACTACATAATTCAGTGTATTTATTCTCCTTTAGAATAGGAGTAATTAGTGAATATCTCAAGGATGGGGGAATCTTTCCTTGTGAATGAATTTCAACCAAAGTTTTATGAAAAAAAAGATGTGATAGTCAACGCTGACTAGAGTCCAAATCCAATTATTAAATTTTAAGATAACAACTGTAATAAGCCCGTCCTGATCTTCATATTTATAATTTAATTGAGGTTTAGTAATATTTTCCTTCCAAAGAATCATAACCCCCCCCCATACTTTTAGTTTTATATGAGGAATGAGCCAATGTTAAAAATTTACCAGTATTCCAAATGTATTTTTAGCTGTTTTAAAGTGAATTTCTTGTAGAAAAAGCAATTGTGCTTTACTGTTAATCAAATAGCTCATCAAGTTAGATCTTTTCCCTGGATTATTTAATCCATTAGTATTTAAAGATAATAATGTTAAGTCCATTTGTAAAGGAGATTAAGCTTGAAATTAATTCTAGTTGCTGGATTCCAATCTTTCCTCTCCAAAAATAATGTGAAGTTATTTAAATGTTTAGTTAATATAAATAACATGGAAGTAATCCTGATCAAAAGATTCAAGATTACTGATTCAGGCCTAAAGAAAAAGTGAAACAAATAATATATGGAATAATTTAACACTGTTGATATAAATTTTAAACACCGTGCATGGAATTGTCAAAATTCCTAGTCTAACACATGTAGTGACATCTATTAGACTATACTTCATAACTCACAAACTATGCCAAATAGAGCTCTACAGAGTTTCAAATAAATAAAAATTATATAAATTAAATGTAAATAATAATGAGCTATGCTGTTAGTACAAAGTAGAAAATAAATTAATCAATTTATAAACTAATGTGACGTATTTTATGTAAGAGGACTATGTCTGTGTAAGTAAAAAAAGAAAAAGAAAAAAAACATTAAACACCTACTAAATAAAGTTCCATAAATATAATATGAAATTAGTACTTGAGTATTTAACTATTTCTTGAGGTTTTAAATAAATTTATCAAGAATAATTATATTATAGTTAGTGTAATAACTATCATAAAAGTTTAATGTATTCAATGAGAAATGTGCATTGACTTCACACTGTTATAATATTTCAACTGTCCTTATCTGTCAATAGCTAACAAACAATTATCAAAAATACTTTATATATTAATGAACTTAGAGTATGTCAAAGGTTGAATAAATTGATGAGGAAATATAATTAATATTCTTAATAACTAATATTTATATTTATAGTTTAAATTAAATTAAGAAAATAATCATAAAAAACAAATTCAGAGCTACAGCACTTTTCCTAGTATCATATCACATCACATCATCAAGTAGATAAGTTTAGGATTTATATATATATATATATATATATATATATATATATATATATATATCTTTGAAATGTTTTATTAAAATCATCAAATATGCTTTATTTATATTTATTTATTTTATTTTACATTTATTTTAAATTTGTTTTCCGGGAATGTCTGACTGAACCAAAGCCCTTTTTCAGTAGAGTCCCGGGGAGAAAAGCTCCAGTATTTTACAGATTACATTTAGTCATTATACAAATATTGTACAAGCAAAAAGTGGCAAAGCAGCTTGATGTCAACATCAGCATTTTTTTAAGTAGTAGTAAATTTAAAAATCTTGGTATCTTTAGATTTCTGTTTGATAATAGAGAGTAATTAAGACAACTTCCTTTTCTTTTTTTTTTCTATAACCTACTACAAAAATATCATGATCTGCTATAACATATATTTAATAATCACAGATTTCATCTTACTATGAAATATGTATCTATTAATCATGAAATGGAAAGTAAAATCTCTATTTCCATGACTATAGATGTCATTTGTGCCTCTAGCAAAGTATTAGCCTTTAGCAAGCTGTGTCATAATATATGAGAACCAAGTTCCTCCTTTTTCCCCCTTTTAATTTCTTTCCCCCTTCCTTCCCTTCCTTTCCATGTCACATCTCACTTTTGAAACAATTTAGATTTACAGCTGAAGATTATAATATGTAGATTATAATATGTGAAACAACATCAACAGACTCAATCACAAAATAACTACTAACAGTCCCAACAGGAATAGAAGATGCTACTACTTTCATCTAGAAAGTAAGATAATGAAACATCAAAATGTTTTAAATGAAAGAGATGAACTGATTATGTTTAATATGTCTGAGATTTATGTACTTATATGATACAATTGACCAGTTTTCCATCCAAAAACAAAACCAGCAATATGCTTGTTATTTAGTGTGGTATTCTTTAGACCCCTCACTCATAAACTAAATAATCAGAATAATGCTCAAAGTGGAGTTACAATGTATCTGGACTTTTGTAAACCCATAAGCCTGGCCCAGTCTCTGTGTGTGGCTATTAAAGAGTTATTATAGAATTAACATATAAGCTTATAAATAAGCTATAGTCTCTTGACCCATTCTAATTAGTCTTATCAAGGGGGATATCTTGCCATCTTAATACATTATAATCAGATGGTACCTATAGATGATTATATAGTCATATCCCAACATCTTCTGTATGTGTTCAATATGAATTATTATAACTCCACTGTCAATCAGTATAATTAATTTATACTTAAGCATTAACAAAGCAGGAATTCCAGCATGCTTTACACTTTGCCATCCTCACCCCCCCCCCCCCAGTAACCATTGTGTTCGGTATTGGATGACACTGTGTGGAAGTCTTGGTTCAGTACACTTTTTTGATTGATTTCTTATTGCTTTATTACCTAAGGTGTGACTAATCATCACCTTTTGAGCATCACATATAATAAATTTCACTTTGAATAGAGAAACAGCATTCATAACATCACACATGTACATTTTTCCTCAATGTATTGTATTATTTGAATGGGGGGCCAACTCTCCAGTACTCCCCTTCATTTAGCTATTTAGGATAAATCAGTCCTGAAGTAACCATTATTCATAGAGAAGGCAAATTTGCAAGTTTTGTGCATTTCAAAAAAATTGCCAGTACTTCTCTAGCTTTGAAAAAAAGAATGCAAACAGCATTTCTAAATGTTGCACTTGAATTTCTGTCATTTTAATATTGGCACTTCAAAAAAAATTACTCCTCCTACCAGGCATCTGAGATGCTTAGCATTCAAAGACATAAATTCAACAAATGTTTTTCTAAGATACCCTCCTAAGGATGGAAAAAATTTGAATCAGCAAGCCTTATTTGCTTGCAAATCACAGAAATTCAACAGTAATCTCCTATATAGGAACTCCAGTTCTCTGTCTTATGCCAAAAACTTACAGTTACTCTTAATAAAACCTTGTTCATGAACTAATTCAATCACTGGATTTATTTCCACCTGTTCAACACTCCTATCTATTTATTTTGACTCATAGGAGGAAAGAAAACAATTGTGGACCATTCAGCATGAAAGAGCACCACCGCATAAGGTCCTACAACTTCCCCTAATCATCATACCATTCAACCTCTTAACATAAGAAATCTGGACAAAGCCCAACATAATGGAGGAACAAAGACCCAAAACAGTGCATATTTTAAATATTGCTTTTAAAGATTTAGAAAATTCTTAGAATAACAGGATTCGCATTAGTATGCATTTTCTGAAGGATGCAAAGTTTGAAACCCAAATGCACATCCTCATTTAATAACTTTAAGATCCAAATAATTTCAGTGACCAGCCAGAAAACCACAAACTCCATGGGGAACAAACCAAAAACACAAAGCAAAAACCTGAACACCTGAGTAAATCTGGACAGCTGAGAGGTATGCTAATCATCACAAAGGAAGGAAAGCCAATAATTCTGAGACTGCGTGCTATGGAAGCCATTCACTGTAATAGCTCATGAGGAACCTAGAGGTGAGTGAAAAAACTTCACTTCTATGTTCTGCTAAGTGGCCATTACTTAATATGAGAACTTACTTTTTAACTTAAAAAATGACAGACTAAAGACTGGGGGGAGGACATTTAAAAAACACAGACAAACTAATGCACAATGGACGTAACTGTTAATCCCCTCCTCCCAACCAAACTCCATTCCAAATGTCTATCTACAGCTCAAATACAATCTTCAAATGTCATACACTGCAAAATGTAATAACTTAAAGAATAAAACTACCAAATAAATTGCTACGAGACCCCCCCATACACCATCTATCTAGAGAGACGACAGCCACAGACATAAATCTCAATACAAATGACTGTAAAAGTACAGCATAGCTATTGCTATCAGGATAGGCAACCTTTGTTAATTTAATAACTGAAATGGTAAAAGTTTAACAGTTTACCTGTGTAAAATCACTTCTATGTTGAATATTTGACTGTTATTAGATAGTAATGAATAAGTTACTGTGTTTTTTCACAAGAAATATTTGATAAGCAGAAAGGTCTTACGTTTGGTTAATGTTTAACAAATTATATGAAAGTTGGATATTTGTTGTAAGAAAGCCTTTAAGGATTTAATTAAAAAAATCATTTAGAAGTTGACGCTTTGAGAGGTTTAGTAATATTTACAGTTGTAGGATCAGCCTTTTGTTTCTTCTTTTTTAAGTCAGTCCAGGAATTTTTTTCCAAAGATCTTTTCAAAGAGGAGAAAGATCAGTCCATATCATCTGTGACAGAGATTATGTTGTTGTTTTTAATAAAGGAAGATACTTCTAGATTATTAAAATTCTTGTTTCATTAGACAAATGTATTTTTATTCTAGCTGGAAAAATTATTTGTGATTTGATGTTATTTTGTTTAACAAATTTAAAAAAATGTCATTTTTTTTTCTTATGTCCATAACTTTAGATGAATAATCATTATCAAATCTGATGGGATATTGTTTAAACTTCCGAGGAACCTTTCTCCAGGCAGTTTTTAGAACAAGTTCTGGGTCTGTATAAGAAAAATGTATAGCTCAAAGCATTCACATGCTAATACATACTTGAGGAAAGATCTACAGTTAGTAACATCCACTCTCCAATATTATCTCTTATTGTAATCTCTTATTACAATAGATCTTACAATATTATCTCTTATTGTAATCTCTTATTACAATAGATCTTGGTGAAGATGTAGATGCTGAAGCTGCTGATTTACCTATAGCTCTGTGAGCCCTTTTAATGCCGTAGGAAAAGCCTTCCTGTAAGCCCATTAACTCAGGAATCCAAGAGTTTAGAAAAGTAATTATGTCCTCATCTTCAAGTTTTCTCCTGTAGTATTACATTTTCTTTCACAGTTCTCTAAGTCCTCACTTTTGTTAAGGAGCCAAGTATTCTGTTTGAGGAGAAATTCAGTTTGAGATTCTTCTTTCTTCAGTTTTTCCATCTATGTCATTCAATAAGTTTTCTATGTCAGACATTTTAGTTTAATGTTGCTGAAGTATTTCCTTAAAGACATCAGTTTAAGGCAGTTCTCCCTGAGAGTTTCCAGGTTTTCTTGAAATCCATCCATTTTTAGAGACAATTCTTGGACAGTGGATGTTACTAACTGTAGATCTTTCTTCAAGTATGTATTAGCATGTGAATGCTTTGAGCTACTTATTTTTCTTAGTATAGTAGCCTTCTGATAAATTTGACAGGAAAGTTATTGATTTTTTCCACCAAAGTTGGAAGAAATGAAAACTAGACTATTAGTAATGTATTTGATGGAGAGTTATTGCATAAAAGTAAAGATTTTCCTGTATTTCAGATTAATTCTACAGAGCTCCGAATTTAAGCTGCTTCAGTTGGACATGTTGGCTCAGTCCTAAAATGTTTAACTTTTCAGTCCTATACTGACTCTTCCATATTCTCCAATATTTCCTCCTGATATTATTATATAGTCAGAATCACCTGGAGTATTCTAACTATATAGTTTTCCTGCCCCTTGTTTTCATTATTATGTTAATTTAAAATAGAATAGCCGAATATTCATTTCGTGCAATGACAGTAATTTATCTTCCCTTCCACATAGAGTATGTACAGGTTTTATAGCTTGGCCTATTATGTCCATCTCCTTGCATCCATCACGCCATTCTTTTCTCCCTGTTAAAATTATGCTCTTGCTCTCATACTTTTATAACCTCTTATCACACCATGCTAACCCAACGCACTTATGCCTTACATCTTTAACATTTATAGAGCCTGAAAATAAATCTTGCTCATTTAGCACACCATTATTCTTCTTTCATATTATATAAAGGTAAATATCATGCTTTTACTGCTTTAACAGATACACTACACTTTTATCTGTACATAATTCCTTCACTGCCTTATTTCTTCAGAGTCTAATAATTCTATAAGAAGTTATTGATATCTAAATGTGTTGTTATTTGCTCACTATAAAGTCTGAGGCTAACAATCTATTAATTTCTAAAGACTATCCCCAGGATTCAATAAACTCCATGTAGGCTTTGCCCAGAGCCAACACAGGGTGTACCTGCTACCGTGACATTACTCATCTCTCAGCATTGCGCAATGCATATTAATGAGGAGCAGCATGTCCAAGCAAGGTTTTGCAGCTCGAGGCAGTGTTGCTGGTCACAAAACCTTTTCAAGTGAATGCAGACAGCAATTTTGTGCAAGTCAAAGCAGGAACGGTCCATGGATTTGCGAGAAATGCCACAATGACCACCAGGGCTACACACATAGCACTGATTCTGCACACCCACAAAGGCCGACATAATGCAAAGATACGTAAACAGAAATAAATGGTGCATAAGCATGTGTGACAATGAAACAGAAACATATCTGTCATACCCTTTGAGCAAGACCAAATGCATACATAATGGGGGGACAATGGTCCATAAAATATGTACATATATGTAATATTGCACTTCCACACCTAGAAAGTTGATGGAATAAATAGATTGCATGTAGCATGAACTGTCTGAATAGCACATACATACACCTGGATTCTAACCCAGTACCATCTGGCCCCAAAAAGGAATGTATCAAAGCATTAATAGATGGTGCCATTAGTCAGTTAAGTACCACATGTATTTTATACAATCAGTAGCAACTGTCACAGTTTGTCAAGGATTTCCCTTTGTACTCCCCCATGCTAGCTCCCCATATCACCACTGTCCTATCTTCCCCATTTCCTTTTTTACTAAGCAATGGTGAATGACACCTATATATAAATATATGTTGATGTATCACAGACAGCTGTAAAAGTACTACATATACAGTACCATCTGGCCCAAACAAGGAATATATCAATGCATTAATGTGTGCTGCCACAGAGTCAGTTTTGTAGTACATGTATTTCATACAATCAGTCCTGTCACAGTTTAGCAGGGAATTTCTACTGTTCTTCTCCCTGCTTGCTCCCCATGTCACCACTGTTCTATGTTCCCCATTTATATCCTTTAAAGCATTATTGCACGATGGTGTGCATCTCTCACCAATAAGCAGCAATGCTGATACAAATCCAGTTAAATGTATTAGATACAGCTGTATTCGGACCCAGTACCATCTGGCCCCAAAAAGGAATGTATCACTTCATTAAGCGTATTAATACCTGCTGCCACAGAGTCAGTTAAGTAGGTGTATGCAACAGCAGTTAGGTCTGCTAGTTGCTATTAAATCTCTAAAATACACCTATTACTCAACTGTGTGGCATTACCTATTAATGCATTGATTCATTCCTTTTTGGGGCCAGATGGTAGTGGGTTCCACTACAGGTGTATGTAACACTTTCAAATACTTTTACGTTTGCTCCACTTAACATCATGCAAAAAGGGTGCTTGAAGATGCACAATGTCGAGCACCGTGTTTGCACGATAGTAAGCATCACTCAACACTTTCACACACAGTGTGCATTCCCAGTAAATGTGACCATTTCAATTGGTTGGAAAATATCATTCTGCATTGGTCTTGATCCATGGTAGGCACGGCAGGTGTGCATGGTGAGGGATTAAGATTCCTTGCAAAAAGATGAGGTGTCCAGGAGTCGAAAGTGTTTGTTGGACTCTTAGTGAAGGAACATGTGTCTGGGCTACTGCAGAGAGACCATTTCAGCTCAGAGTAAAAGTCAGAGTCATGGGATAGTCTTGCTCAGGCTATGACCAGTGCTACCAGTATCCCCCTCATTGGTGAGCAATGTTGACACCACTACAATGACCTCCAGAGGAGGAAGAGGGATACCCTTGAACACTGGATTGAGGAATACAGGACTGGGGCACCCCACTGATGTGTAAGTATCAACTACTGTGACCACTTGTAAGAGCTAAAAGCTGAATATAGTCTCAGGACTGGTATTCTGTTCTTTTCTGTTTTTTCCACAGCTGCCACAGAGAGACACCTAAATGTGTGAATCCATGGGACTAGATTGGCCCAGACGAGAGAAGCATGTGGTATGTATGCATCAGAGCAGTACTGTTATTGTAGCATTAAAAATTAAAGACAGATTTTTTTGGTATTTTATACAGTTGTATCAAATTGAGCATGCATATCTCAACTGTAAATGCAAGTATGCATGCATTAGCCTGTAGCACAAAGCAGCAGTTCCATTTTATAAAATAAAAGTGAGCCTGCATCTCTCAACTACCCAACTAAACAATACTGTTAAGTTTTCATCTGTATTGCAGTGTAACTTCAGACCTCTATACCAGTGGCACAAATAGCCTGCTGTAAACTGTAATCAGTATAATTGGACCACGCATATGTGCAATATACTCACAAATAAAAGGATTGCTTGCTGCACTCTGTAGTGTAGTGTGCATCTGTTATGAGCTGGATAGTCTTACAAGTAAAAATGCTATTTTTTGGAGTTGTTAATCTTAAAAGTAAAGGTAAAAGAATAGAGTCAAATAATTGTATCAGTGCTTTGTATGTCACATATGAAGTTACTAATGTTATTTTTTTTTCCTCACACCCCAACCCTTATCTTCTCTGTTTTTTCCTGTAGTACAGCATGGTAGGCCTGTCCTACAGGATCCTTCTGCCTCAACTCCACTGGCTACAAGCAAGGCCCAGCACATCTGGAACACAACTTGGCAGCACCCCCTCTGCTGCCGCTGCACTACCTAGCTCCTCAGGTAGTTCTTCCTTGCAGGATAGGCCAGTGGTTCCCTCAAGGAGGGGGAGGCATAGGTGGTGATTTTATCACCTGTGACGAACTGCCAGGGTTGGTGCATAGGATTGTGGAGTGGGAGGGGAGCACTGGACCCAAGGGCTACTGCCCATGAAGAGACATTAACCAAGATCATCTCTGTCCTATGGGTGGACGTTCCAGTGGACAAAAAAAACTCCACTGGTCCTGAAAAAGATCAAGAGAAATCAGCACTGCAGCCCATTTGTAAATCTTAATTTGTCAAAGTTTACACTGTATTTAACTTACTTAATACTTAAATCCTCTACAGCCAAGAACTATAAACACACAGACACACACACAGACGTATTTATTTATGTGTGTCTGTGTGTGTGTGTGTGTGTGTGTGTGTGTGTGTGTGTGTGTGTGTGTGTGTGTGTGTGTATATATATATATATATATATATATATATATATATATATATATAGACATAGATATAGATATATACACATAGACATATATATATATATATATATATATATATATATATATATATATATATATATATATATATACACACACACACACATATATATATATATAGATTCACTTTGTGAGCTCAAAATTCTGAAATCTTGAATTACAGAATCTCGAGCCCATAAAGCAGAAAATTCAAATATCCGAAACTGCACAATCACAAAGTCCTAAATCCCGAAACCGCAAAACCGCGAAGTTCAAACTCCCAACACTTTCAAACACCATTACAACATACACACACACAACTAAATAAGCACACACACCTACCCTTATGATATGCAGGGGGGCAACCCCCCCTGCACCCCCCACACCACCCCTACTTAAATATTCTAACTCCAAGGTCGCACTACATACACACAGACAAAAAACACCACCACACAAACTACATTCCTCTCGCACACACACATCACAGTAACAACACACACTAACACACACTACAGCCCCTACCCAACAACCTTAAACATAAACACTTACCTGAATCCACGAACACAGTGAAACACCAGGACTGCTAATTCAAAATCTCCCACATTCGAGATTTTGATTTTGCGCTTCTGGGGTTGTGATTTTCCGATCCTTCCATTTTATGAACTCAAGATACTGAAATTCGAGATTTCAGTATTTCGAGCTTATAAAGTATTCCCATATATATATATATATATATATATATATATATATATATATATATGTATAGATTGATAGATACACATACATGCCCCCCCACACACACACACACACACACACACACACACACACACACACACTCACTGAAAAAGCACTTTCGTTAAAGTCCGTTCTAAAAAAACCCAATAAATCTTTTATGCAGGAGGGCAAGCCCACCTGCACCCCCCATGTGGGGGGCTGTGCCTCCCCCCACACACCCCCTACTTTTATATTCTCACTCCGAGGTCGCACTACAATGGTGAAAAGGGACTGCACCGTACATTGGATCCGTACAGATCCCCGATGGCACTTTCTGCCGAAGCAGAAATCACAGAACATACATAACCGAAAGTGTTGTTCAACGAAGCAGCACTTTCGGTTATGTATGTTGGTTGTGCCGGACGCACTACGGTGCAGTCCCTTTTCACCATTGTAGCGTGACCTCGGAGTGAGAATATAAAAGTAGGGGGTGTGTGGGGGGAGGCACAGCCCCCCACATGGGGAGTGCATGTGGGCTTGCCCTCCTGCATAAAAGATTTATTGGGGTTTTTTTGGAACGGACTTTAACGAAAGTGCTTTTTCAGTGAAAGCACTTTTGTTAAAGTGCGTTCGGTTATTGTGGATTCGGACTATTGAACTTTCGTTCAATAGTCCTAGATCCATGTACATATAATCCTGACTTCAGTTTAGTAAGGGAATGTGATCTTTAATCCCAGAAGAACTGTGCCTCCTCAGCACAAAAATAATGGTTGCATGAACAATTTCAGATCTTGTCATGAATGAGATGTCCTTTACTAACATAAATATAACTACCTTCTTATGTACGGGAATTCAACAGTAATGATGGATGTTGTACCTTTTTGTCTGTAGCATATTCCTTTTTCATCAAAACATATTTATAAAAAGTGAAAATGTACTGTTCAGAAGGAAATGCAGCAATTCTGATTAACTCATTTTCTTATTTTAAATACCTTTCAACACCTTTACCTGTTGGTTCTCGTTAGTGTCACGATTTGCACTATCAGTTCTGTACTGAATCACAAGAAATATTGATATGTTTGAATTTTTACTCCAGTAATAATGCATACACTTGAAAAAGAGTTGAAGGCCATTTGAACAGAAAAAACTGCATTGTTGCACATTTGCCATAGAATATGGTACTCTGATTTTTTTTAAAGCAGAAACCATCATCTATATAATATATGAGAATTAATATACCATTAACTCCAGACAGGGCACTAGATAAGACAACTATATTTTGCTTCATTCTAATAAGGGTACAACAGTTACTATAATTTACTTCCACTTGTGCAATGATTGGTTTATATTTGTCTCTGTGGCACTATGGCACTACAAATGTTTTATTATTATTGTTTTTCTTTTTGCATGCTACAGACATGCTAGTAGAGGGATTCTCTTTATCTTGATTGTGGTTTACATTTTTTTTTAAAGAACAGAGGTTGTTTCTCCCTGCAAAAGTGTTATGAGGTAGACTTTTTTGGAAGGCAGTAAAAGAAGTATAACCCCCCACATCACACACCCAAAGCAATTCTTTAAGTTTAATGTGCAGAGAGTTATTGTAAACATTCTTCGGTGACCTTACTCATGTTTTAACTGCAATATTAATTATTTCTGTGTCCAACTACCTCACTACTGAATTGTTCAATTACTGTGGTTTAAAAGTATAACTAAGACATTCCAGCATGTATTTAAAGAAGCATTTAGAAAACCACATCTTAAACTGTGTAGCTCATATCAATGAGCAAAAATCAACAGAGTGCAACACTCTGATAGAGTGCTTGTGCTTATCTGCAAGTTAAACAGAGAAACAGAAAGTTAGAACAAGGGGACATATCTATTTGAGAACAGAAGGAAGAAAAGCATCACTTTTCATGAAGTAAGTAAGGTACGTTTTTTGTGTTCCCACCCTTCTGCGTTAGTAAATGAGACCCTTATCTGTATGGCACAGGGCTGTGCAGCTGTTATTGATGGGGACCAGTGTCATGAATATTCATTTTCCTTTGTAATTATCAGATTGCTTTGTTTCAGCTAGTAATAGCACTCTTACGTTTTGCTTCACATAAATGCAAATAATGTAGCAATAAACAAAGATATACTTGTTAACAAATAGTGATAAAATGTGAGTAAGCAACCAACCAGCTGTATTCTCCCAGGTACATGGTGATCTACTGTAAATGGAGAGTTAAAGCACATTAACTGCATTTTTTACATATCTAACAAGCATCTAAAATGGTTTCAGTAAATACACAGTATATGCTTCTGCACAGTATGTCAAGAGGACACGGGCCGTAACTAGCTGAGGGAGGGGGTTAAAAATGAATTTACAGTGCATTAAATTACGGCCTGAGTTCTTAACAGATGCTAACATAGTGGAAGCTAGAAGGCAGTAATGTGCAATAATTCTAGAGAAGATAGTGCTGAGTTAAAGTTTGTGTATGCATGTAAAATGCATGGAGGGTTGTGTAGGTATGTGAAATACATGAAGGGTTGTGTTCGTATGTGAAATACAGGGAAGGTTATGTATATATGTGAAATACAGGGACAGATGTGTGTATATATGTATGTGAAATACAGGTTGGGTAAGGCAGACTTTAACCATATTTGGAGTGTAGGAGATATTTATGTACTTAAACAAGTGTATGGGAGATATTATATGCATAAAATGAAATGGAACCAGTATAATAGGGTTGCACTACAGATAAGCTGCACAAACAGAGAGACTGCACAGGCTAATGTTTTTTACTTTTAAAGTTGTTTATGTTTGTTTATATGTAGGCTTTTTATGTACTTGATCTTGAAAAATGCCTTACAGATATGCTCATGACAAAAGCTACAATTGTGGCATTGAGCCTTTTTGACCAAATGAAATTCAGATTGCTGTATAACATACAACCCAAAAAGTCAGTTTCTCATTGATTCCCTTCTACATGGTTTTACAGTTATTCATGGTTGCATTTACACATTGCTTTTAATATATTTTTATGTGTACTTATGAAATTGTATCATTTTTATCAATTGAATCTAATATGAATATTTAATTGATTGTTTTAGCTGATTGGTTATGTGAAAGGTATATATATATATATATATATATATATATATATATATATATATATATATATATATATATATTAGTAGAGTGTGTGATGTTTTATTAATGTTTTATTAAGTCTGATGAAGCGATCTGGATGGTCGTGAAAGTGCTTACTTTGTTCTTGCATTAAAGAATTTTCCTTCTACCGTGGTAATTCGGCTTTTTGTGTACATTTCTGGCTCTGAGGTGAAGACCAAGCTGTTTGTCCGGTACCTGTATTTTTGTTTTTTCTCTGAGTTGTGTTGTGAACATCGGGACCAGGACATGGCAGAAGGATATGAAATTGAACTTAATTATAATCCAAATGGGAATACTACCCATCAAAATGGAATGGAGTGTTTTAACAGAATTCTAAGCATGGAGGTAATCCCAATGGTTGAGAGACCAGTCTTTTCAGCTGAATATACTGTTGATGTAGATCAAAGGGCACAAGTGCTCTTTAAAGACAAATTTAGAGCCTTTGAAATCAAACTGTATAAGTTTAAAAGGCTCCAATGGCAGAGATTCCATTTGGAAGCCTGTCTAGGTATAAAATTGTTCCCAGAGGTCTAAGAGTACTAACTATGTCAACATATGGGGATGCTTTGCCCGATCTTCTGAAAAAATGGCAGCAACTTAATTTACAATTCAGTTATGATTATATGAACCTGCTCATTGAATATTTTTTACCTGAAGAAAGGGAACTTGCAAATGAATTGAAGGCTATGCAGGATGATTTGTGTATTAATTTTTCAAGTAATATCATTGGAAACAAGCTAGATACTCTCTCTGAAAGTATATCTAACTATGAGGAAAGGCTGCAGAACACAAAGCTTAAAAAGCTTCAAAGAGATATGAATGACTTTAAGTCCGGTGCTGTATTCTCATGGCCCAAATCTTTTACTACAGCAATGGACCAGCCTGCTAATCCAGCCCCTACTTAGAATAACATCATACAATGATCAACAAGAAGTCAAATAACAGAAGAGGGAGTGGCTACAACAACTAACACTGAGGAGACACAGAGTTTACCAGCAATCCCTGCTGAGCAGCCATTAACAGTAAAACCGAAGGATGTAATAACAAAAAACAGTAAGAAAAATGAGAATAGCAACCAATCTAATGATAATACCCCTTTTTCTATGAATCAGAAGGGAACAACAGGAACTCATACGATACCCTTCACATTAATGGATGCTCTACCGATAAAAAGCAGATCAAGGAGCAGAGGGAGAAAGGGCCGAGTCAGGCAGATGCCAAACACAGAAACAACATGGAATACAATGGTGACCTGCAGCAAGAACATAAAGGTTTGGTAATAAATCTTTCATCTTTAACACTAACTGACGCACATATATTGCTATTAAATAAAGGGCTATTTATCCCTGCCCAGAGAGCTACGCTAGCAGATATTCTCAAAGAACTCAAGTTATTTGGTCGTAATTTAACTTTAAAGACTATGTTCAAAGGAACAATGACTGAGACTGTAAATATCTTTAAAAAAAACTAGCACTTTTGTGCCTAAATTACATCCAATGGTAGAAGCTTATGTGTCAGTATGTGAAAAACAGATAAGAGAAGTATTTAGCTTAGACAGAACACCTGCTTTTTTATAATTTAAGCAAAGAAGAATCTAATGCTTTACATGAATTGAAGGAACTACATTCAGTGGAAATCAGACCAGCAGATAAAGGAGGGGGAATTGTAATCATGGATAGGGAGTTTTACATCCCTCAAATGATGAGGCTATTGAATGACAATGAGACCTATACATGCATTACAGTAAATATAGTGAATTGTGTCATTGATAGGATTGCTGTTTTGTTATTCGATCTATTGACAACACATTTGATATCAGAGGATTTATTTAAATATTTCAATGTTGAATCTCCCACCATCCCAGTTATTTTTGGGCTTCCCAAGGTGCATAAAGATGTAATATGCCCACCTATGAGACCTATAGTCTCTAGTAGAGGTTGGGCAACAGAAGCCATGTCAATCTATGTAGAGAAAAATCTCCATCCAGTACTTGAAAATTGTGAAACAGTTCTGAAAGACATGAAATCCTTCCTTCAAACACTGTATAGTAAGACAACCTTGTTAAATAAAGAGTACTTGCTTGTAACACGACATCACATCACTTTTTACAGCAATTCCAAACCAGTGGGGAATAGAGAATATCAGGAGTATACTATGTTCTAAACGTGCTTTCTCTAATGACAAAGTGAATTTGTTATGCAGTCTGCTCGAAATAATTTTGGACAACAATGTCTTTGTTTTTAAGGAAGATTTTTATTTGCAAAAGGTTGGCGTGGCTATGGGCACAGCTTGTGCAAATAGCTATGCCAACCTAACTTTAGTCCAATGGGAAGAAATGCTTCTACTACAAGGACATTAATTTAGTAAATATGTCCTGTGGTATGCATGTTTTGTGGGTGACATGTTTTTTCTATGGGAAAATTCTACTGAGATGTTAGAAAGATTTCTAAAGTACCTTCATACAATGACATATTTTTTAAAATTCACTTGTAAGTACACAAATGAACAGATAGAATTCCTTGATGTTTTGGTTAAAAAATCAGAAATGGGCTAGATGGCTACTAGTTTATACAGAAAACCAAGCAGAAATAATTCTTTATTACATGAAAATAGCATGCAGCCAAGGCACATTAGTAAAAATGTTATGAAAGGGCAATTCTTGAGAGCTTCGTGACTACATAGTAGAGATGATAAATTGAAGAGGTCTATGGAAGTGTTGTGAGGAGAATTCCTTGATAGAGGCTACAATCAGTCAGAAATAGATACCACCATTAAAGAAGTATACCAAGAAGGTCAAGGGAAAGGCAGACCCTATTTCTCAGAACAGATTATAAGAGGTAATTCTGAGTCAGATCTCACAGGTAAGAAACTTAGCTTCCCTATTACGTATGTGAGTGATGTGAGTCAGTTTTGTGACATTTTCAAGAAAAACTGGAACATACTGACAGCCACTAAAGAGCTTGAAGGAGTCATTGACTCTGGACCTCATTTTTCATTTACAAACAAAAAATCACGCAAAAGGCAGTTATGCTACAAAACCCAAGCATCTAAATCATTGAATACATCAGATAGGATAGGGATATATATTTGTAGAAACTGTAGAGCTTGCAAATACATTTTTTCATGTAGTACATTTGTACACCCACAGCAAAAATTTAGAATAGATTTAAATTTTTATGCAGACTGCGGGACTAGAAATATAGTCTATTTTAGTTTTTGCCAGTACTGTAAAGTTTTTTATGTAGGCAAAACTAATAGAATGCTAAAAGAATGCATTTTAGAACACATGAGGGACATAGTAAATAAAAAGATAGTAGTGCTTTAGCCAAACATGTAGAATCAGAAGGGATGCATCATGCTTTTAAATTTTTAGTTTTAGAAAGCTTGGAGGAAAGTGTCAGAGGGGGTGACATTAGAAATAGAACACAGGAGGCTGAACAAAAATGGATTCTGCAACTTAATGCAGACAAACCCCCCCAGGCATAAATGAAACTGTTTCTCTGAAACCATTTTAAAGGCAAGAGCATTAAAACATTGATTATTTTCTACATGGCTTTACAGCTATTCATGGTTGCATTTACACATTGCTTTCAATATACGTTTATGTGTATTTATGAAATTGTGTCATTTTATCAATTAAATCTTATATGAATAATTGATTGTTCTAGCTGATTGGTTATGTGAAAGGTATATATATATATATATATATATATATATATATATATATATATATATATATATATATATATATATATATATGTAGAGTGTGCGATGTTTTATTAAGTCTGATGAAGCGATCTGGATGGTCATGAAGGCGCTCACTTTGTTCTTGCATTAAAGAATTTTCCTTCTACCGTGGTAGTTCAGCTTTTTTTGTACATTTCTGAAATGTCTAATAATACAGCTTATTAACAATAAACTAATCCTAAAACAATAAGCAATAACAACGAATTTGCAGACAAATTTTGTAACAACTTTGAAACCAAAAAGCTCAGAAGCTACAAAATAACTTAAAAAAATTGTCACCTTGTATCTCAGAAGGTAATGCTATAACATCCCTAAACAACATTAAAACCTGTAGCGCAATAGCTGCAAGGACCCAGTAGTTTTATCTACAAAATCACAAATAATGTGCTTAATCTTTTACATACAAGTATATAAGAATAATATGTATTCCTGGTGTTTAACAGGATACTACAGTGGACTCAAAGGTGTCACTTCAGAGGGACTTCCAAAAGGGCAACATCTTGATCAACAGGTTGATTTGAGCTCTACCACTGTGAAAACAGAAACCTGTGAAGAAATTGACGATGAAGTGGTCAGTTTGGGTAAAATTTGGTTGTTACCTAATGATTACACTACCTGGATGCCTGTAAAGAAGACATTTGGAGAACCTGAGAGAAAATTAGCCATAAAAGGAGAAGAAGAAGAAACTCTGGCTGGGAAGAATCTTGCAGTTGTTCAGGAAAATGTAGTTCAAGTTTCAGTATTGGTACAGGAGATATCTTCCAGTAACGTAGAGGAAAAAAATAAATCAAATATACTCAGACATGTTTAAAATAAAAGTATCACTGAAGGACTATATAAAGTCAAATAACAGAATGATGAAAAAAATAGAAAAATCTTTGACTGACTATTCAGATGAAATGATAAAACTGCAAAAAATCAGAGGCCAGAATGAAGAAAAGGCTAGTTGAGCATGATGGCTTCTCAGGAAGACCTACTTCACAAATTTAATAGTTAACAGACCAAGTACACAGAGAAAGAGTTGTTCCTGACAAGTGTGACAGAAGGAGAGAAATATTAAAAATTGGGAACAGCAGAGTGTTTGTGTTAAATGTTTATTTTTTTCATTGCACCTGCACACAAGGCAGAAGAGAAGCAAGCTTATTATAGCAATCAAGGAATGTCGAGAGGCAGGTCTGAGATTCAAGCTGCTGTATCCTATTTTTTTCCAGGAGAATCAAAGACATTTTTGATGCAAAATAGACTAAGAAGGAAACAAAAATGTTTATCCAACAAAGAGTGAGACAGTAAGCAGAAGGATGATCTGCTTCCCATTCATCTGACAATAACAGAGTCCATAGAGGGACTTTGCCAGTGAAACCTTTGCTATTGTCCCAAAAGAAAATGCTTGACAGACAGCAAAAACACAGCAGCTGACTAGGAGAATTAAGAGTACATAATACATGAAAGAAACTGGTGTTGGCAGACAGGGATGATCAGAAAGAAGACAAACGACACCAAAATTTAGTACATAAATGGGTGGCTTTGCAAGAAAAAACTATTCTGAGAAAGACTGAAATATTGTTCACTGTGTTAAACCTTTGAGGAACTGTAAAGCATATATTCCACTTTATGTCATTAATGTTTAGAAGGACACTAAAGGGAATGAAGAAGTAATTGTAAGTTAATCAGTTTTTGTTCTTATTAATATTTTTTTACAAAAAAAGCATGAAAGTAGTTCTGTGAATTGTATTTTGTATGTGTAGTCATGTGTATTTTAAGTATTAGGTGGGAGAGTGATATCAATGACTGCTGTATATTAAAGATATTAAAGCGAGCACATACTTTTTCTTAGTTGTAAGACATACAGGTTTTACACTGTAGCATGATAAAAAAAATGGGCAGAAGCAATTTAAAGTGAAAGTAATGTTTTGATCATGGTCTGCTGGTGAAAGAGGGTATAAACGTATGTTGATCATATTATGTGTAGAATTAAGATAATGATTTCCCCTGTTTTTACAGAAGTGGATGCCTAAGAAGACATGGAGAATATTACGTTATTGACATTTGTCAAGTTATTAACTGTTTTTACATTAGCAAATCCTGTCAGTGCGAGTTAGCCATGGGAAATCTGAACAGTGTGTTCAAGTGAAATTTATAGTTTCATCCGTGCATCTGCAAACTTACCCAGAACATGATACTTGTGCAGTCTGAACATAAACAAAAAGGTCTCATGCTATGCAAACCCAAAGAAATAAAATGAGTACAATGATTATATCACTTGCACACTGACTGTATGCCTACTCCTTTTATTTCAAGCAACATTGACTATGTAATAGACAATTTGCTATCCAGTGTACCTATCTCATCAACAAAAAGAGATACAATAAATAAAGCACTGGCATTTTCTATGGAAATACACTAGTCTGTCTGGCAACTCATGGGAAATAGCTTGTCTATACCCTGAATCTTCTTTCCCTACTGAAATTATTATTATTGTATTACATTTTTCGGTACTTATGTATTATCTCAACCAGATTTTCGCGGTTGCGAAAATAGCATACTTCAACTGAAACTAAGCCATGCAACACTGTAAAGTGTTATTGAAAGTCCTTACTGCTCACGAAAAAGTGTGGGTTACCTTCAGGAAGAGCAGAAAGTTTATAAATCCTCTTCCTGATTTGCGTGGTGTACAGATCCATGCTTTAATTGTCAGGGCTGCATAGGCATGGTACACGCTGAATTCTGCAGGACTGTAAAACAGGTGTAACAGCAAGTTTAACAAAGTGCCTCTATTATATTGTGCCGGTTACATTTAACAAATGTGATTTATTACTAAATAAACGCAGACCACAAGGTATGCCAGACTTCACAAAAAGTAACGGTTCTGACTCATCAACGACTACTGCTGTCAATAAGTAACAGCAAAAAAAAAAGAAAAAAAAGGCCAGTAAATACTAACTCCAGGAAACAACAGGAGGTCATTGTAACATCTTTCATCCATTGGGATCTGCATTTTGCTATTAATAAATCAGGTTTGTGAAATTTTAGCCACATAATATAGGGACAGATTTTAACACTGGCTCTTACACCCCTTTTTACAACCTGGAGCAATCTGTACTTATACATTCCATTTCTCAGTACGATAGCAGCCATGACTTTTCAAGCATGTGTCTGTAATGCACACAAATCAGGCAGAGGATTTTATAAATTGTTTGTCCTGAAGGTAATCCAAACTTTGTCATCAGTAATAAGGACTTTGAAGGACATGTTACACTGTTTCATGCCCTCATTTCACTTGAATTTTCCGAATTTCGCAACCGCGAAAATCTGGTTGCAATAATACGTAAGTACCCATTTTTCTTTTACTTAATTGCAACCACTTACCAGTTGCCTTTGTGTTTTAGGCTAAATAACAATCATCAAGACTTGAGTACATAAAGATTTGTTGTTTTACTTAAAGCTGGTTTGTTAATAACTTTCTGAATAACACTACATGAACAAAATAACAGAAATGAGTAGAACTCAGTCTAGAATTTTAAACAGTCATGGTATAGAACTAGAAATCAGAAGCTTTAGTGAATCAAACCCCAACCAACCACGTCACCCCATGTTTGCTCTTATTAATGCAGACAGTATCATAAACAAATTACTACTCCTTCCTTGCAATTCACAACCCAGACATTCTGGAAATCAAAAATCCTGGATCAAATTTGACTCTTTTAATTATGCCTTCATTTCCCAAATGGCAACAACTTAACAACTACAGGCCTAGTAACAGATTGTGAAAAGAGACCCTTCTTCTCATTCAATACCAACTCAAAGCCAAACATCTGGCACAAAACACCTCTGATGATGACTATGAACTCAACTGAACTTCAGCACAGCGCCAACTATCCAAAAGAAAAACTCTTACAATAGCTGTAGCATACCTACTTCCTCCAGCTAACTCCATTAAATGTGCACAACTCACTTCCACTGTCATCTCACACTCACTATCCCATAAAGGTACTATAATAATATGTAACCTTAACACCAAACGTCTCTCTGCCTCAAGCTCAAGAACTCGATATTTCCTGCTTACTACAGTCTCACTCATATTGTCAGTAAGCTCACCAGGCCTAACATATCCACTGGTAACCAATCCATACTTGACCTGATTACTACGAATATAACTCACTTCATAGCCAATTTAAAAATACTCCCTCTTTCGCTTAGAGACCACTGCTCAATCACATTTAAACTCTAATTCAACTGCTGCAGATTTCTTCCTGTTCTCATAATCTTCAGTCCTGAATCCCAAGAACAATTGCAGCCCTTAAAAATGAACTCAGATCACACCAACTGGAAAAACTTCTTTCAACATACAGACACCAACACCCTTGCTACCACATTCTTTAGTGGCCTTTACCACATCCAACAGAAGTACTTCTCAAAAATCACTCATCTATTTAAAGCCAGGTGCTACCAATGGATAACAAAAGAACTTAACTACTATATAAATTAAGGGTCAAGGTATAGTATACTTGGAACAACAACTCACCCAAGAAAATAAACATTGTTTTGTCAACTTTAGGAACCTCTCCAAAAATCTACAAGAAAATATACAGAAAAGTTCTACAGTCCTCTCAACATTTTTTATGACTTCCAAGATGGTTGTACACTGAGTAACCACTTAATTTCATCTCTCCCCAGTGTAAAAATAGAAACTCAGAAAAGAGAACCAGTGAATTTGACTTTCTGAGTAAATTTCAACTATTGCCTAGTAAGTGCACTGCCTGGATACCAGCAAAGAAGAAATTTAGAAAACCTGAAAAAAATCAACCAAAAAAGGTGAGGAGAAAACACTTGCTAGGAAGAATCCTGTAACTGTTCATCAAAAAGAAATTGGAGCCACAGCTTTGGTGCAAGATATGACCTCCAGTAGTCTAGAGGAAAAAAAATAAGTCAAATGTGCTCACAGCTGATTAAAATAAATGAAAAACTGAAGAAGTATATAGAGTCAAATAACAAAATGCTGGAAAAGTGGAAAGAAGCTTGAAACAGATATTCAGGTGAGCTGATAAAACTGCAAAAAATCAAGATCAAAATGAAGAAAAGGGTGGCTGAGTATGAGACTGCTCAAAAAGAGATGTTTCAAAAAATGGTAGGATTATAGGACAGAGCACTTAGGGGAAAACCTGAGATTGTTTGCTCTACCAGAGAAACTGGAAGCAACAGACTATTAATTTTATGAAACCACAAATAGCCAACTGGACACATTCCACAGAAGGAGTTGTTAAATGAAAGGGCATATCATGTGTATGCCCCAAATCTGACCATGAAAAAGCAGCCAAGACCTCTAATAGTAAAGATGCAATCCTACCAGGGGAAAGACTTGATTCTGACAAAACTGTGGCAGAAAGACAAAGTATTAAAAGTTGGAGATAGTAGATGTTTGTGGAAAATGATTACTTACTGTACAACATGCAGAAGAGGAGTAGGTTTATTCCAGTAATCAGGGAATGTTGAGTGGCAGTGTGAGAGTCAAGCCTCTATATCCAACTATCTTTGGAATATATTTTTCTGAAGGATGAAAATAATTTGTTTTGATGCAGAATGTGCTGTGATGAAGGGAGGTACTGCCAGCACAGCTGTCTTGAATTTTGAAATAATTATATGTCATTGATAAATATCAAAATGATTTGTGTAAGATGCTTGTGTTACAACTGTAGTAGAACTGTATGTTATGTGTATATCAAACTTATTTGTACAGACATATATGCTGAAAAGGGTTTGCAAAATGCTTATGTTTAAAATGGATCCACAGTGTGCCCTACTGGAAATGAACAGAAATGTACATGCACTATTGTAACTGTGTAAATCTATATATTTTAACAGTGAAAACTGGGATACAGGAGGTTAACCTCAGTCTAGTAAATTTCAGAAAAATAGCTGAAATTAAATTACTTTATGGAAGCAAGGAGATGCAATGTCTGTGCTGAGAAGCTTTCTGTATTGTTGTGGAAGTGTTTTATTGTTTTATGACTTCCAGCATTTGTCATAGATCTGAGGTCTATTTTTTTCACAGGTAGATGCTAAATGCTACCATCTGCCATCAATGGTTGTTTTGGGGCCTGAGAACTAGGAATCAGATGACAAACAATAATGTCATTCTGCAAGTTATCCCAGCAGTAATATTTGAGATATTAATTTGAAAACTCTCTGAGAAAGACAGAGTATTCTGTATTCTGTCTTTGACCTGGCAACAGCAACTAGAGAAGATTCATTCATTTGCCTTGTTCTTAAGTAAGTTAACTAGGATATAGTAATTCCATGTGTCTTTTTTGGCCATAATGTTTTTCATTTATAGATATATATGTCTGTTCATAAGTGCATATATATGTATATGTTTTATAAAGAATTATGTATTTGGTTCATGTTTTCATAGAGATATACATGCACATTAATGCAGTTAGAGTAATGTTCATTTCAGAGACTAAGTATTTTCTATGAATATATATTTTTATGTAGATGATTATCTTTTAATTATATATATATATATATATATATATATATATATATATATATATATATATATATATATATATAGTTTTAAGGATAGATAGTTTTATTAAGCATTAAATATTAAATTTGTTAGAGTGTCTTTAGGCATGTAAAGGTTTACTTTTGTATAAATGTTTTTTGGACCCTCATAGATTACTCATAGGTGAAAGAACAGGAGAACATACTTCTTATATGTTTTCACCTTTAAATAATTGTGTTTGTGACAGTTGCTTGTTTTTTATTGGTTGATTGGTTTTTAAACTGTTTGAGACCGGTTATAAAATGTGGTGTTATTTATTATTGCACATGCTAGTGCAATTTATTATTACTTTATTATACTAGTCCTAGGCGATTTCAACATTGATTGGTATTCCTGTAATAGTACAAACCCCACCTCCCATATAAACCTACATGGCTTTATACAACTCATTAATAGTCCCACTAGAACTAATAAAACCAACAACAATGAAGCCACCTTAGACTGGATTCTTACTAATACTCCTCAACAAACCTACCAATCAGGTACCCTCCTAGATGATCTAAGCGACCACTCACTTACTTATGTAATTAGACATAAAACCAACCTAATTTTACCTACCACTTACAGAACACTACGTTCAAAAAACAATTTAACTCTGAACATTTTCTAGCTGAATTAATACAATGTAATTGGTCCCCACTAAAATATCTCCCACTTAATGAAACAGTAGAATACTTCAATTCCACATTCTTAGCTATCCTGGATCACCATGCCCCTAGTCAAACTATTAGAACCAAAGCTATAGCAGCACCCTGGCTGACCAATAATACTAGGCAAAAAATCATTCTCAGAAACAAATCTTGGGCTAAATGGCATACCATTAAAAATCTAACTAGCCGCCAAAACTTCAGAGAGCTTAGAAACAGTACAAAAATAGCCATCCTGGCAGACAAAAAGAACTATTACCTTCAGTTACAAAAAACCTCCAAAAAGGAACCTAAAAAATTCTGGGCCAGCATTAATAATCTTTTATCCCCAGGCCAGTCTATCATACCTAACCCGCAGGACTCTAATCCACAAAATATCACACAAATAGCCAATGACTTTAATTCATTCTTCACTAATACTATCCAAACTCTTGCTAGTCACCTATCTCCCGACACCTCTAAGCTACTCTTACCTACTTTAAATCCACCTCCTTCCTTTCACTTACAACCTATATCTACCTCCCTCATCTTATCACTGCTCCAAAAACTAAGCCCTACCACCCCCTCTGCAGACAAACTCCCTGCAGAATTCTTGCAAATAGGCGCCAAAGCGATTGCCTATCCCATTTCTATTCTGATAAATAGATCCATAAATGAAGGAATTTTCCCCTCTATCTGGAAGATATCTCACATCATCCCACTACACAAAGGGGGTAAGTCTAATGACTTCTCTAACTTTCGTCCCATAGCACTTCTATCACCTATAGCTAAAATCATGGAAAATGCAACTTCTTAATCACCTTCTGCAAAACAACCTATTTGCTAACTGTCAGCATGGATTCAAACCCTCCCACAGTACTACCACAGCATTACTCTCCTTTACCAACTCCATCAACTGTAACCGCAACAATAATAACCTATCATCTTCAGTCTTCATTGACTTATCTAAAGCTTTCGACATGGTTAACCATAAACTTCTTCTACTTATACTAAAATCTCTCTCACTTGATCCTCCTTCCTTAACTTGGTTTACATCTTACCTAGAATACCGTCAGCAGGCAGTACTCTGGAAAAATGTACTATCTAATCTCCTTCCTATTTCTTTAGGTGTACCTCAAGGCTCTATCCTAGGTCCCCTTCTATTTTCTATCTTTATTAACGACCTTCAATCAGCTATCCCAAACACTACCTGCATACAATATGCAGATGATTCTACTATAATCTGCATTGCTAATTCACAAACTGAACTCCAGTCACTCACACAAAAAGCTTTTACCACTGTCGAACAATGGTTCTGTGACCGTTGCCTACTCCTTAACCCTAAGAAATCCAAATTGCTATTGTTCTCACCTTCCCGTAAATCTGTCCCACTCAACCTCACTCTTACTTCCGCTGATAGCACTCTTATTTCTCCAGATTCAGCTACTAGACTTTTAGGAATAACTATTGACAATAATCTCAGCTTTGACTCTCACATCAACAACACAATAAAATTAGTGAATAAAAAAATCGGATCCCTTTACAGAATCAAACCCTTCCTTACACCTGAAGCAAGGACCACCTTAGCCAGATCTCACTTCATCTCTACTCTTCTATATGCTTCCCCCATATACACAAATCTCTCCAAAAACAACATCAAGAAACTATCAACATCTTACTATAATATTGCTAAATTTGCTACAAGATCCCCATTTAGAACTCACCACTGCCTGAACCTATGACAACTAGGTTGGCTTGAACTTCCAAACCAACTCATACTTCAACAGTTCTTAATAGCTCACAAGATCTTATACCAACCAACTAAAATACCTATACTCTCTAACCTCATCACACCATACAATAACCTGAAACATTTATGCTCTTCCAACAAACTACTGATTAATATAACCAAACCCAATAACTCTGCAGGTGACTGTCTCTTTTCCAACTCTGTTGGAAAAATGTGGAACAAATTACCCTCTGAAATCTTATCTTTGTCCTCTCTCCCACTTTTTAAAAGACAACTGAAAATTCATCTCAATAAACACTGGCTATGCTCCTGCAACAACCCGGATTAACTCTGCTTCTTCCTCTCTATCTTTTCTTCTTCCATAATTCTTACAATCTCTGCTCCCTATACCCTTGATAGGTCTACCTTTATATAACATCTATATAGATATATGTTATCTCTTACATGACTATTGTAACAAAAAAAAATGTATAAGACATTTGTCTATTATACTTTTAGTTTTTGCTCAGACTATAGTGTGTATATCATGTATTAACTAGCTCTGTCTTCACATTTTAGTATTGTATTGCCTATCTCTGTTTAACTTGTTATAACCATTGGAGCTTTTCTCCTCGGGCCTCTACTGAAAATGGACAGATATCCAGCTAGACTAGCCCGGTCAACAAATGTAAAATAAAAATAAATAAATAAATAAATTATTGGTCATACAGTCTGATGAAGCATTGTTATCAACTTGAAAGCGTTTATTGACCAGGTCCTTTTTATTTTTTCTGGAATAAAAATCAGCTTATATGGTCGTGGTGTGCCTCAGAGTCTATCTTCTTCATTCATTCTGTATTCTGCCTTTGACCTGGCAACAGCAACTAGAGAAGATCCATTCATTTGCCTTGTTCTTAAGTACATTAACTAGGGTATAGTAATTCTTACTATACATAATAATTAATAATCCCAGTATACATTTTCAAAGAGACATCTGTTGTTATAACAGGGTGCTCAGCTAGGCCCATCTCTGAGTTTTGATATAAGAAGGTTCGCTTACTCTTCTCTCAGTCTGCAGTGACTACTGGGGAAAAAGCTTCATTTCACAGAAAGAATTAGGGCCTTTACTTTTATGTTTTAGCTAATGACAAAGATATATTAGAAACTACCCTTAACAAAATCATTTGCTAGCTCTTTACCTTAGCAAGCAAATGTGAACACCAGTGTATATCTTCAAAAAGTGAAATGGTTCTCATTAAAACATTTTGCATAACAATCCTATTTCATCAGCTTTTGCATTATGATCATAGTCCCCTAAATGCACAAAAAAGAACTTACTCCAATGAAATCCCTGTGATCATGCGGTCCCATAGCAGTGGGGGTTACAAATTTAAAGAGAAAGAAAATACACTTTGAAATAGGTGACAGTATTCTCCACTTCAGAACTACACTGTGGATGCAGTGAGCATGGACAATGAGGCCCACTTCAGACTAAATAACTTGTAGAAGCCATCTTTATAGTTTCCTTAAGGAGTGCATCAGATAAAACAGTCTGTGATTACCTGCAGGTTATACGTATTCAGTCTATATAATTTCATATATAGAGAAACTGGAATTCTTAAACTAAACCAAGGATGGCCTAACTCCAGCTTCTGACACATCATGTGCATTCTGTCTGCTGCTAATTACATTAATCAAATGTTTTTTTTAATACACTGATGTTGTTAGATTTTTTTCACAGTTAATACTTGCTCTATCGAAACTATTGCAGTCATATCATTAATAAGTTTTTTTTTCTTTTAATTTTCTGGGATGTGTCCAAGTGATGTGGTCTGAAAAGGCTAAAACACTCATCTACTTAACAAAGAAAAAATACATTTATCAACAACTTACAGGCTGCATTGTGTATGTGTCTTCCTATGTGTGTGTGTATATATATATATATATATATATATATATATATATATATATATATATATATATATATATATATATATATATATATATATATACAGATCCTGGAAGTCATAAAACAATAAAAACACTTCCAAGACAATACAGTGAACATCTAGTTCTAGACATTGTGTCTGTTACTGCACTAAAACTGAAACATAACATCCTTTTTATGACATGGCTGTAAAGTAATTTAATTTCAACTATTTTATCAAGTTTTGCAAGTTAACCTTCTGTATTCCAGTTTCCCCTTTTAAAATATATACATCTAAACAGTTACAATAGTGTATGTACATTTCTGTTCTGTTCCAGTAGGGTACACTGTGGATACATTTTTAAAGACAAAACTGCCCCAACGTCAAGCACAGAACTTTATTAAAGCAAAGCTTTCGGGTAACAACCCTTTCTCAATGCTTGTTACCACAAGCTTTGCTTTAATAAAGTTCTGTGCTTGACGTTGGAGAGGTTTTGTTTTTGGGTTATTGGTATTTTTCCAGTTACCACAGTATCAGCCTACTTCTAGTGATACATTTTTAAAGCTCAATACTTTACAACCCTTTTCAACACACTCTTCTGTACCAGCAGTTTGATATACACATAACATACAGTTCTAATACATTTGTAACAGAATCATATGAATTATGTTGATATTCACAAATGACATATAATTATTTACAAAATTCCAGATAGCTGGGCTGGCAGTATCTCTTTTCATGATATTTCGTCACCCCTCGAAGACTCAAGCTAGTTTTTCAAGTGACCCTTGAGAAACATTGTTTGAGAGGGTTGAGCCTATCTGGGAATACCTTACCCCATTCCCTGTCTTGAAAACCCATCTGCATTGGCACTGCTAACCCCACTGCTGCACTGCCATTTCATATGCTTGCAACCCTAGGCTCCATCTTAGTAACTTGCCATTTTGCTGGCTGACTTGATGTTGCCATGTTAAGGTATTGTGGTCTGTAACTACAGTGAATTTCCTTTAATACAGATAAGGCTGAAGTTTCTGCAGTGCCCAAACTATTGCTAGACATTCCTTTTCTACAGCTGCAAAGCATTCTTCCCTGGGTTAGAGCCTACAGCTGAGATATACTACTGGATGCTCTTCCCCCTCTGAAGAAACCTGGCTGAGTACAGCCTCCACCCCATGGTTTGAAGCATCCACCTGCACAACAAATTCCTTGCTGTAATCTGGACTGGCTAACACAGGGGGTCCTTCCAAAGCTTCCTTAAGCTCCTGGAATGCCTGCTCACATGCTGGGGTCCACACTACCTTATCTGGCCTGTTCTTCCTTGTCAGGTCTATGAGGGGAGCAGCTATGGTACTATAATTGGGGACAAATGTTCTGTAGCACCCTGCTGTCCCTAAGAATGCCCTCACCTGCTTTTTGGTAACAGGGGAAAGCCATGCCTGAATGGCTTCCACTTTGGCAGATTCTGGCCTGATCTTACCCCTCTATGTGCCATGTAGGAGACCTCTGCAATACCTAACTGACATTTACTGGGCGTAATGATCAACCCTGCCCTCTGTAGTCTGCCCAGCACCTCCCTGACATGCTGAAGGTGCTCTTGCCAGGAATGGCTGTAGATAGCAATATCATCCAGATAAGCAAGGGTGAAATCTCCTGCTTCTGCTAGGATATGATCTACCAGCCTGTGGAAAGTCGTTGGGACATTTTTCATCCCAAAGGGCATCTTCGTGAACTCATACAAGCCAAAAGGAGATACAAAGGCTGACCTTTTCTTTCTAGCACTGGGAGTCAAGGGCACCTGCCAGTAGCCCTTGGTAAGATCAATAGTGGTAAGATACTTAGTCCCACCCAGCTGCTCTAGGGTGTCATCTGTCCTAGGCATGGGGTAAGCATCTGACTCTGTGTGACTATTTAATTTCTTGTAGTCCACCTGGTGCTGCCATCCTTCTTTGGTACAAGTACCACTCAGGAGGTCCAGGGACTGCTGGACTCCTGTATTACCCCTAGTTGCAACATTTCCTGTATCTCCTCCCTTAGAGTCTGTTTCACCCTCTCTGGCACCCTATAAGGGCCCTGCTTAATAGGCCTTTGGGGCCCTGTATCCACATGGTGGTGCACCCAGGTTTCCAAGTGAACATGCCCCCAAACTCCTGTAACACTGCTCAGATTTCTCAAACCTGGGTAGTGGATAGCGGCTGGGACATTGCAACCCCTTCCACTGAGGTGTCATTCCAAGCCTCACAGAGGAGATCAGTCACTAGAGTTCCCTCAGACTCCTCCTGCCATCCACTGCAAATGCTTAGCACCATGGCTTCCCTATCATGGTAAGGTTTCATCATGTTCACATGGTACAGTTTGTGCCCCTGCCTCCTGCTTAGCAGTTCTACCATATAGTTAACATCACTGACCTACCTTGCCACTTTGAAGGGTCCCTCCCAGGCTGCCTGCAGCTTGTTGTATCTAACAGGAATGAGAGCCATTACCTTCTGTCCCCATAGCATACTCTCTAGCTCAAGCATTCCTGTCATACCAGACCTTTTTTTCTGCTGTTGCACCTCTGCCAGGTTCTCCTGGGCCAAGTCCATGAGTTCCCTGAGCATTGTCCTGTTTAGGACATGTGCCACAACAGACTCCTTGTGGAATTCACACTCACCCTCCCACTCATCACAAATCAAATCTAGAGGCCCCCTCACCCTATTCCCATACAGTAACTCAAAGGGTGAAATACCTATGAATTCCTGGGGCAACTCCCTGTAAGCAAACAACAGATGGGGCAAATATTTGTCCCATTCCCTCTTAAACTGGTCTGCAAATGCCCTCAGCATGGTCTTTAGTGTAGAGTGTAACCTCTCAAGCAGACCATTAGTCTGGGGATGGTATGGGATGGTCTTTAGGTGCTTCACCCCACAGTGCTTCCACAGACAGGCCAGCAGGTCTGACATGAAACTGGCACCTCTGTCACTCAGTATTTCTTTTGGGAAATCTACCCTGCTGAAAATCTCTAACTAAGCATTTGCCACCTTTTCTGCATCATCAATGGTAGACAGAGCCACACCATCATGGTATATGGTAGCATAATCTACTACCACTAGGATATACTTCTTCCCTGTGGAACTTGAGGTACTCAGAGGCTGCTCAATATTTATAGCTACCCTCTGAAATGGCTTCTCAGTCACAGGCAAAGGCTTCAAAGGAGTCGTGGCCTTGTTTCCTGCCTTGCCTACTTTGTGATACTGCTCACAGGTCCTGCAGTACCCTATTACATCCCTGGAAATCCCATCCCAATAAAAGTTCTGCATAATACATCTCTTTGTACACTTTATGCCCATATGACCTACATAGGTAATATCATGAGCTATGGCTAGAAGTGCCATACAGTAGGCTCTGGGCATTACCAACTGCTGTACTCTCTCACCCTCAGGGGTCCACTCTCTATACAGAAACCCTTTGTCCCAGTATATGGATTCCCCCTTCCCTTGAGAATCTGGTGCCTCTCTGGCTACCTCCCTCAGGCCTTGTAATGTAGGATCTGAGAGCAGAGCCTGTCTCATCTCTCTCTTTCTAACCCTCCCCAGTTCCCCTTCCACAGGAAGTCTGGTATTCTCTGATAATGGTGCCTCACTGTCAGCCTGGGTACTACTACTCACCTCTACCCTTGCACTCACTCTATCCAAGGGAATATCAGTACCCACCATCAGTTGTGGCTCACCTCCAGTCTCACTGCTACAGGGCAGCTCCCTCTTTGAAATAACCACCACCTCACCAGTCATGGCTTCAAGTGTGCAGTCTGTCTGGGTCCACCCTAGGCTACCAGACCCATTTGCTGTGTCTCCAAGCCTGACTGCATGTCACTGCATGCACACAAGGTACTGCATTATCAAAATAATTCCCTATCAGAACATATGCAGGGATATCCTCAAACACACCTACTTGTCTGCTTCCTTTTCCACCTTCCCAGTCAAGGTGAACCCTAGCCAAAGGTATTTGAAATGGGGTCTCTCCTAACGCTCTGACTGCAGTAGACTGCCCAAGCAAGTAGTGCTCCTCTTTAACCATAGCAGTGGCCTGTTTTCCATCTACTAAAATAGGATATAACCTCTTGTGGTAGTTTGGTACCCTTGTTGTCTCTGGACAACTTACTGCTGGCATTCTGTCATTCCCACTTACTGGCTCTCCCACCTTTTGTTCTGTACCTTGCCTTTGTGGACACCTATATGCTACATGGCCCCACTGGTTGCATTTAAAACATTTAAGCCTTGGTCCTGGACATGTATCTGGACTAGTGGCTTCCTCTGCTACTGGTGGACTCTGTTGGGGTGGTTTAGGCTGCCCATCATGGGTTCCTTTAGACCCATGAGCAGCATTGGGTATCCCCTTCCTGTGCAAAAATGCTCTGCTTGCTAGGTATAGGTGTCCCTTTTTCCCCAACTCATCTGCTGTGTTACAATCTCTATCCGCTAACCAGATTATCATCTCCTCAAGCAAAGTGCTAAGGGCTTGTTCCCTAACCGAAAGGTCTGCCAGCCCTTCAAAAGTGGTGACCTGCCACCCACTCACCCATCTATGAAAATAGGTGCTTAAGTCAGCAATATATTCGCACACACTTTAATCTGTCTTGCGACTATGCTCATGAACCTTTTTTCTATAAGCTTCAGGTGTTAACGTAAAACAGTCTAATAAACAATTTTTAACTGTATTATAATTTAAGCAATCAGTATCAGACAATTTATAAATAGCAGTTACAGCTTTACCATGGAGTAAGCGGGTCAGGAACCGTACCCAGAACCCTTAGTCAACATTATACTGTTTACATACCCTTTCAAACATATGAATGAAACTAGCAAAATTATCACCCTCTGTAAATTGCGGAAGAAATGTACTGACCTTTGTTGCTTCTGGAGTTCAGTAACTTCCTTCACTTTTACCTCTATAACCCTGGCGAACACTCAGCATCTCCTTTTCATGTTGCCTCTTCCTCTCATTTTCTTCAGCTGGAAGATGTCTCAGTCTCACTGCTGTTTCTAAATCTATTTGTTTCTCCTTTTCTTCAGCCTCCAAACACATCAGTTTCTCATTTTCTTCAATGTCCAGACCTCTCAGTCTCTCTGCTGATTCTATTTCCAAATGCTTGGCCACCAGTTCAAGTCTCTTTAAGTCCAGACGAATTTTTAAGTTCTCTGTGGAAAGGTTGAACTGTCCATTTTCTGAGAGTTGTACATCCCTAAGGCCAGTCTGGTTGTCCTCCTGGTTGCTGATTTGTGTTGCAGTTGTAACTAAGGCTGCAATCATTTCTGCTTTAGTCAGGTTGGCATGCATCAGTCCTTTGTCTTGGCACATCTCAGTCAACTGGCTCCTTGTCAGCTTGCCATACTCCTCTGCTGACATCCTTGCCTGCTCTCTCTGATGAACTAAGCTAACAAAAATAAATAAATAAAATTAAAAGGATCGAAGAAAGTAGTAATAGAATGACAGATAATATAGGAAAAGGTTTGAATGATAGGATCTGTATAAACCAGTTTTAAAGAATAGGGTTTTTAGATAAGTAGGGCATCCTGTTAAATATACAATATATATATATATATATATATATATATATATATATATATATATATATATATATATATATATTTACATATGTGTGTAATTTTATAAGCATATTTTTATATGCCTATTTTATATGCATATATTTGTTTTATAAGTATAATGTATTTTAATACAAGTATTACATGCATTTTTATATGTATTTTATTTATGCTTTATTTCTATATGTGATGTAGCTTTAAATGCTTGAATTCATTTAATAATTGCATGATTGTGACTGCATTTTCAACGGGTGTTCTTATTTTAAATAGAAAGTATTGTTTGAATTCTGTGTCTGAGTAAGCGGCTTGGATTGCCGTGAAAGCGCTAACACATTAAAAAGTATTTTTATGTTACCTTCTGACTTTGGTTTGCAGTACCTGTTATTTTGGAAATAAATAAAACAATTGTGATATGAAACTCTGAATGTTCGCTGTGTGGCTGATTGAAAGTACAAACACCTTCCTTAGCGACCACTGTCTGCAGGCTACATGAAATCAATATCCACACCACTGAATCCTAATATGTGGATATTCCAGCACTGCCAAACAATATATGTGATGCCCCAACACTGACCCAGTAATCAAGGCGCCTCAGGCCTCACCACTAGCACCAGTGGGGGACGTACCCTGGGAGGATGAAAGGCACACACACAGTATTTTCAGATGTAGCTCTCTGCATCTAGTACAACTTCCCTTAAGAGCACAGAGAGACCACAGTCAGTCTGGGACTATTTTTCCCTCTTTCTCCAGATCCCCCAATAAGACACCTCATTGGCACAGCTATAGGGTTGAGATCTCAGCTGACTGGCCAAGCCAAGACCTTCAGCACCCTCTCTGTCCAACCAGTGCTTCGTGTCCCTGCCCAAGTAGCTGACAAACACACCCTTTGAGGTTTCATTTATACACACACACACACACACACACACACACACACACACACACACACACACACACACACACACACCTGGGAAAGGCTGACACAGGTTTACTAGCTATGCCCCCTTCTGCCAAGACTCTAAGGTAGTTATCATTGCCACCAGCCATGTCCTTATTACCTACTTTAAGGCCCTTAACAAAGGGTGTCCAATCTTACTGTGTAATGTTACTATCAATACAAATGGTAGCCTGACCAAGAGGACGGCTATTAGGAGTGGCCTACACAGTGTCACCAAATAAATATGCAAGTTCTCCTAGAGCTTATATATGTCTCACAAAGATCGGCCACAATGAAATGTTTAAATATATTTAATAATAAATAATAAAAGAACAAGACAAATCTCATTATATAATCACAGTAACATCAGAGTTCAGAATCACAGGAAATATTTAAAATAACAGTGCAGGACAGTCTCAAATAAATAAAAAAAAATGTCTAAATTAAGCTTGGCTATATTCCTTACTGTACCCTAGTAACTTATTTACAGAGCAAGAAAGGAAGATGTGGTGGGTGGGTCTTCCAGCTAATGTTGTCAAGTCAAAGAAAAATACAGAATCCTCAGTCTCTCTTGGAGAATTCTTAAATTAATATCTCAAATATTACTGCTGGGATAGCTTGCAGGATGACATCACTTCTTGTCATCTGACTCTATCCCAGGTAAAACCCCTATTGATGCAGCTGGTAGCATTTAGCGTCTACCTGTGAAAATACATAGACAATGCTTTTCTTAGATCTAAGGCAGGATCCTGGAAGTCATAAAACAATAAAAACAGTTCCAAGACAATACATTGAACCTTTAGTTTTAGATATTGTGAAAATATAAATAAGACACTGCACTATAACATGGACACAGCAAAATGGTCCCTTCTACTCAAAAAAATTTTAAAGTTACTCTCTGGCCCACCAAAAGTACCTGGCCCACAGATTAAGATACCAGAAAGTGGAGAGAGAGAGAATGGTATATAAGATAAATGAAATGTTTTTTAGATTATTTGAAAGGCTTATGTTAAGATTGCTTGTGAGGGGTGTCACGAAGGGAGATACTGCCAGCCCAGCTAGTTATGAAAACAAAATTGCCACTGACTCTAAAAACAACCACAAAGCATTCTATAGCTATGTCAAGAATCTCAATGGCAACACTCAGATCTGCTCTGAGTTACAGCACAATGGCACTAAATATACAGAACCTACTGATATTGCCAACATCCTGGCAGATAGGTTCAGTGCTAACTTTACCCCCCTGTCATCCCCTAAAAGGCCCATCTCTATACCAGAAGAATGCAAAGTTCCTGTGATCACGGCTGCACAGGTAAAAAACACACTATCCAAAGCCAAGAACACAGCATCCATGGGAACTGACAACATCCCAGGCTGTATTCTACATGAACTACAGAACAAACTGGCACCCCACCTAAGTACCATGTTCAATCATAGCCTCACCTCAGGCTACGTGCCCACTGAATGGCGTACAGCAACAGTTATCCCACTCCACAAAGGGGGAGCCACCACAGACCCCAGAAACTACCACCTCATTAGCATAACGAGCCTGGTCTGCAAGGCTACGGAACGTATTATCATGGAACTTATAAACAATGATACTGGTAATCTCCAAACTCAGGACCCCACCCAGTTCGGGTTTGTAAAAGGCAGATCATGTCTCCTAAATCTGATAGACTTCTTTGAAGCAGTCACCAAAGCCGTAGATGAGGGTAAGGTGGTTCACACAGCCTATCTAGATCTCGCCAAGGCTTTTGACACCATCCCCCACTCTGGAATTATAGATAACCTCACTAAACTAGGTATAAATCCCTATGTCACAAGATGGGTTGCCAACTGACTCATTGACAGAACCCACACTGTGAAAGTAGCAAACTCCAAATCCAACTTCAGACCAGTGACAAGTGGAGTACCACAGGGTTCAGTCCTGGGTCCTCTCCTGTTTGGTATCTATTTCTCTGAAGTACAGGCCAACACAGAAGGTCTTTGGCTAATGAAGTTCACAGATGACTGCAAACTAGGAGCCATAATCAAAACTCCAAAAGATGTGGACATCCTACAAAAGGGCCTCGCTGAGACAGATGCCTGGTGTCAAAGCCATGGCCTCAAGCTCAATGCCAAAAAGTGCATTGTCATCCCTTTTGGTAAAAACTCTGTACCCATGAACTACCACATAGGCCGTAGTCTACTTAACACTGAAAGTGTGATAAGAGACCTTGGGACACAGGTGGACAGTAGTCTCTCTTTTGATAATCACATCGCCACAGTAGTCAGGAAATCCTTCTACATGGCACACCTCATCACAAAAGGTTTCTCATCCAGGAAAAAAGAGGTCATTGTTCCCCTCTACTCGTCACTCATTAGACCCATTATAGAGTACAATGCCTCTTTTGGTATGTACCTCACAAGGCATCTACAACAACTGGAAAGGCCACAGAAATACATCACAAAGAGGATTACTGGCCTCAAACAGATACCCTATGCAGACCGTCTCAAAAAACTGCAGCTTTACTCCGTCGCATATCGCCTACTCAGAGGCGATCTCTGCTTAACACACAAAGCTATGTCAAACCCAGAGCTTTTAGACATGCTCCATTTAAAGAAATCCCAATCCCTACGAGCTACACGTTCTAGGGACCTAAACCTTGTCACCACAATAAACAGAACATGCTGGAGGGATAGATTCCTGTCCCAGAGACTTCCCATACTCTGGAACAAACTACCTATCTATATCAAACAAAGCTCCTCATTAGCACTCTTCAAGAAAAATCTTGATTGGATGGGAGATAGGAAATTCACCCTGGGAATCACTTCTGTGGCTCTGCTCAACAGTGGCACAGGAAAATAATTTTCTTGGGTGGCAAAAGCCAAGGTACCTTTGGCTAGGCTTATATAGGCCCTAGGGCCAATAGCCTAGTACCTACCTATGAACCAGATGGGTCTCTTGCAATAGCACATTCTGGGTTTCTATTTCCTTATATATGCATTGCAAATACTTCACTTTTTTTCAAGGTTCATTAAACCATTTATATTTCAGGGAAATAAACTGTATCTCTCAGTTAAGTGTGTGTACATACATTCAGATTCCCATAACTTAATTTCTGTTACATTGATCTGAAGGACCCCCCCCCCCTTCTCTATTTATACATCTTCCTCACATAAAGTGTTGGGTTATACTCAAAACCATTTGTCCTAGACTGGAAATACCATTTATAAAATTATCTTTGATTTAGCTTTCTTAGTGTTGGGCTAATGTAATGTACAGCTTTCCAAAACCCACTTCAGAACAGCCACCGGGTCATTAGCATAATATTTTATAACATTTCTTATAACAATCAAAATAAAAAAAAATTCTCATACAATCCTAACTATTTACATTCAGCCATTTACCCAGCAGCTTCCACATAACAGACAAAAGCCCCTGCTTTGGTACAGGCCAGGACAGTCACTCTCAACTGTAATATTGAAACAGTAAGAGCTTTCAGAAGTTTCTCAGTCTAATTTGCTGTCTCAGATTGATTTCCCACCCTCAGGCGATCCTGTTCTTTACATCAATAACCACAGTTTCAGTCTCCTCACTGACATAAACGAGTCTTTCCTATAAACATTAGTGCAGAAAAACTGCAACATCCCTACCTCTGATAACTGGGTAGAAACATGCAGATTCTACGAAGCTGTGAGTTGTAGGTAGGAAGCATTCCATACCTCAGTGATGACCACAGTTCAATACTCATCTTTAACAATCAGGGCCTCCAGTCCATCAAGTCCATTAGCTGCACTTCAAGCACTAGCAAAAAAAAGACCTTTAGAAAGCAGTCAGGTCTGACTACTGATGTCTGAATAAATGATTCATCTGATCCCTACAAAGACCTATAGAAGCTTTAAATTTAGCTGTGAGTAACTTTCTCCTTGGGTAACCAAGATGTAAAATTTCCATGAAAACCATGCCATTACCTGTATAACTTTCTTCCCAAGAAGTTACAATTTTCAGATTGCTCATAAAGCAGAATTTATGCAGACTATTATTAAACAATCCTGCTTTGGTATATTTATAGTCTCACAGTCTGCATGATGACAGAATTTCACTCCAGATGAAGTCTACATTCCTTGACCTATGTAAGTCTGTTGTAGTATCTTACTGGTTTATAGGATCTAACAATAAGAGCAACATACATAAAAAACAAATAAGAGTCATCTTGTTACTCAGCTCTCTTTACTAGCATAGCTTCACTTTCATTCTCCCAGCGGCAAAGAGCAAAGCATTAGCAATCAATATTGTAGTACATCAATCTGAGGTTGACAATAGATTACCGATGAGGCAAGCATAATGCTGTATTCGACTATCGCCAGTATACAGCATACATAACTTTCTGAGCCTTGATATCCATATGCTAAGCGGGAATATCTCTTGTATATGCCTCAGCATATGAGCCTGACGGGGCTATAAATACATACAGAGAGCAGGATTTTTTAAACTGGTAGTTTATTAGAGGAGTAATGCGATGAATTGCTAGTGAGCTGGATTCCCTCAGTTTTCATTTTCTGCCGTGTAACTCTGAGAAGTGACTTAACCAGACAGTGCTACTCAACTTCAACCCAGTTAACTAAATATATAAAATAAAATGTTAAAAAATATCAGCTTTTATTAAATTTTGTTTTGATATCCAGTATGATTGTCAAGATGATTTTTATTAATATTATTTTTTTTTAATTTAAAAAGGTTTCGTCTTGCCATGTGTGAGGATTATGGATATGTAGATAAGCCAGATATTAAAATAAGGTACAGTAGGAAAGCTGGTGGTGGAATGCAGAAGTCCAAGAAGTCATTATAAGAAAGAAGAAGTGCAGGAAAAACTGTGAGAAAGAAAAGATGGACCAGGCGAAATAGGTATACTGGGTGGTTAACAAAGAAGCTAAGAGAGCAGCTGCAATAGCAAAGAACAAGGCATCGGAGGCACTCTACCAGCTTCTGGAAAGTGACTCAGTAGACAACACAAAGAAACTATATCAGGTTGCAAGGCAAAGACAGAAAATAAAGAAGATAGTCAGACACCCTTCATAATGGATGTCAGCAGCAACCTGCTCACCATCCCATAGGACATCAAAGGCAGTTAGAAGGAGCTTCTGAATGACGAATCTCCATAGAAGTTGTATTGTCCCAGACACAGACTACAATGAAAGAAGAGAAGGAGACCACCCTAGAAGAAATAAGAGCAGCACTAAGGAAAATGAAGTCAGGAAAAGCAGCAGGCTCGGATGAGGCCACAGCAGATATTATCAAGGTGTTGGGTGAGATAAGAGAAAATGGCTCCTTAGAGTTCTCATAGCAGAATGGAGAGAAAGACATAACCCTGATGACAGGATAATAAATATACTAGTGCCAGTGTACAAGAACAAAGGAGAAATCTACAACTGTGGGCAGTACAGCAGTATCAAACCCCTATCACCCAGTATGAAAGTTCTGGAGAGGGTGATTGATAAATGAATATGCAAAGTAGTAGAAAGTAAAATGGGAGATGAGCAGTTTGGATTCAGATCAGGATACAGTAAAATCGACCCAATGTTTGCAGTGAGACAAATAACTGAGAAGAAACTAGAGATGAGGGAGGAGTCCAACTGGGCATTCCTAGACTTGGGGAAAACATATGACAATGTCCTAACAAAGCTGATTTGGGGGGGGGGGGGTCTATATTAAAATTTCAAAGAGACATCCCGTCGAACGCCTCTTTGCCGACACATAAAGACTGAACGCACTAAGCCACGAATGGTCAAAACAGCGATTTCTTTCCAAACACCACACACACACACACACACACACACACACACACACACACACACACACACACACACACACACACACACACTATTTAAAACATAACTAAGTGGGTGGCTTTGTCCCCCACACCCCCAATGTGGGTGGCTGCACCCCCCCACACCCCCCTAACTAAATATATCAACTCCGAGATCGCACTACAGTGGGGTAAAGAGCAATCCTACGGCTCAGGCCAAGTGACATTTTTCACTGGGAAAAAAATCGCTGGCCTGAGCCTTCGCTATTTTCAGACTTCCCTCTTTATGTGTCGGCGAAGAGGTGTTCGATGGAACATCTCCTCGAGATTTTAATATAGACCCGATTTGGACACTTCTGAGGTGGTTTGAAGTCACAGAAATATTATTCGCATTAGTGCAGGCTATGTACAAAGATTCATTGACTTAAGTACAAACAGTGTTCGGCCTCACGGTGGGGTTCCCAGTGGGAGTGGGTGTGCATCAGTGTTCAGCTTTATGCCTCTTGCTGTTCATACTGATGATGGACTACATTAGCAAACATGACAGAGGGGCAAATCAACAATGCTGCTGTATGCAAATGATGTGGCATTACAAGCAGGCTCTGAGCAACAACTTCAGGAAAGGATAGCAGAATGGAATGCAAAACTGAAGGCACATGGTTTGAAACTTAGTAGAGATAAGACAGTTGTAATGGCAGCAAATTAGGGGAATCAGAAGAAGAAGATGAGAACTGAAATAGAAGGGAACATAGTAGAAAAGGTTAACAGCTTTAAGTATCTGTGTGGAGTAGTTGAGAAAAGGGAAGTCTGAATGAAGAGGTCAAAGCTAGAATCAAATGGGCTGTGCCGAAAGACACAGAATGTCAGGACTAGTGTATGACAGAAGCATGCCAAAGAAACTGGTAAATAAGGTGTACAAAACAGAGGTGACACCAGTACAGGAACCTAGGCAGTAAAGGCAGAGCAGTTGAGGAAGCTAGCAGTGATGGAGATGAAGTATCTGAGATGAGTGGTAAGGTGCATACTGTGGGACAAAGAATTGCAGACATCAGAGCAAGACAAAGTAGATCCAATTGCAGAGAAGATCAAAAAGAACAGATTACAGTGTTTCGAGGACATGAGCAGAAAAGCAGCAGACAATCTGGTGAAGGAGATTTAGGACAAACAGGAAGAAGTCAAGAGAAAACAAGGCAGTCTAGCAAAGAGGGAGATAGATTTTGAGAGACAGTCAGACATGACTATTGAAGAAGGTAAGACAGTCCCCAGGATTCATGAAGCTCGGCGCAAGGACGGCATTAGCCTTGCACCGACCGTGCAGCGTAGAGATATTGCAGCAGCACCACATGCATATTAATGAAGGCGCGCTGCCATAACGGCCACGTGCATAGGAAACGTGTATGAGTGCAGGGGGCGTGTCCAAGCACTGCACGGAGGCGTGAACAAGTTGGCTGCATACGCACAACCTAAAATGCTGACTAGTACAGCCTGCCTCTAATAGTAATCACTCCGGTCAGTGTCCGTGGATAGTGAAATGTATGCAAAGCATACAAGACATCTTTGCGAACACCACAATAAGAAGTAAACACAAAGGCACGTAGCTGAATATTGAGTCCCCGTCCCTCGAACAAATGATATTTAAAACCCTGTGCCTGTATTCCATTGTAGTGTCACTAGTTATACCAAGTGGAAGCAAAACGCATCGTGTTAGCGCGCCGCCAATTGCTAAGCCTAGCCTAATGGTTTGGGTTACCACCTGTCCTACATTGTGAGGGACAGTTCCCCTCTAGGCAGGTGTGTCCATACCAAAACCATTATAAATGTGAAATGTCCTGCAATAGTAGGACATAATTATGTCCCATATTTTATGTAATAGTCCCATACAATATGTATATCTGTATATAAAATAACTATACGTTACAAGAAACAGAATAAGCAAGTAAATAAAACAGAATAAGCAACTACACCGCTACAACAATAAAAGCTTATATGTTGGCCTGTAAACTCAGATGTGTGTCCCAAAAATGTCCCATCCAGGTCATATGAAAAGGTGGCAAC
>NC_056743.1:1046008191-1046040691 GCF_019279795.1 Protopterus annectens
TGTAGAGTAGTGGCAGGTGGGAGAACTATGGGTATGCGATTATGGGGCTAGGCGTGCAGGTGTTGGCTGGTAGACACGTATTAGGACCGCCCCGTGGGTGTAAGTAATATTCCGATGTGGGTATAGCAGACGCCCATACCTCCCAAACCGTAAGAGCACATCTACTGGACAATCCGTAAACCATTGGGGGAACACATAGGGACCATATCATTGAACTGTCCCCGATTACCAGGGACGTCCATGATTACGAATCAGAATCTAACACAGTCCCAACTAAACCTTCCTAGAACTAGTGATATTAGGAGGAAAGGTGGCGGAATACACGTAATGAATAATGACAACATGTAAGAGTCATGAACAGCATGTACCTCAGACAATGTGTATGAATATATATGTGCGCTGTGTCCGTCAATGTGTCAGGTTAATAGCACCAACCTTCTAAATGTGTCCCTGAGGTCTTTATGCAGTGTCCCTGATTCAGTGTTCATTCTTCCTCATTCGTATGAGATGTCTGATAGTGAGAGAAAGCGCATGTTCCGCTGACTACCTTAGAAAGTTGATGGAATAATAAGGTTGGGTTTACCACCTGTCCACCTTTGCGAGGGACACTCCCCTTTGGGCAGTTGTGTCCTGCATAATAACTGTAATTAAGGCAAATGTCCTGTGATTTAGGGCAAAGATTACCTATATTGTCTGTAGTAGTTGCATAAAACAATTATGTTCATCTGAAACACCTAAATGTTATAGGTAACAGTATAAGCAACTATAATGCTACAAGAGTAACTTTTTATTTAGGCAAAACAGTGAAGTACTCCCCTTTCTACTGGCTGGGGGTGTGTTGCCCTGCAAAGTCTGACGTCTCTACATACAGGTCCTATAGGGTTGCCACCTTTCCAAATGGCCAGAGTGGGACATGTTCTGTAGAAATGTCAGACATCCCAGGACAAAACATACCTACAGCCGTGCATAGTACAGGATTACACTAAAAGCTTAATCTAGTTGCATTTGAATTGCTTATGCTACTTCACATAACATATATAAAATAACTGTTTTATGCAATTATTAATGAAACATAGAATATAATAATGTCCTGTAATCGGGGTCATGTGCTATGTCTTGATTATTTTCACAGTGTCCCTCGCAAAGTGGGACAGGTGGTAACCCTAAAGTCCCACCTTGGCCAATTGAAAAGGTGGCAAACCTATAATAGGTATGCGGTAGCATGACCCGTCCGATGGATGTGGCTCCCACAACCCAACTACTTGCCTGTAATGCAGAGTTTCGGTTCCCATGTATCAGCCAGATGGGAGCAGAGTGTATGCGGAACACACAAATATAATTAATTCACTGGACAGGCCGCTGATTCTGTACAGTCGAACGCCATGCCGTCACCTAATGGGCAGCCATTCCTGATACTGTAGTCATGTAGTCCGATGTGATAGGCATCACAAGGTTGGAGCAGATTGTAAGAGGAACACACAAATATGAATGATTCACCGGACAGGCCGCTGATTCCTTACAGTTGAACGCCATGCCGTCGCCTAATGGGCAGCCATTCCCGATACTGTAGTCAGGAGTGGCCTTAGGTCAACTGGTGCCCTAGGCAGAGGGCACAATGGCACCCCCCACCACACCACCCAGTGCCCCCATCCTGGTCTACCTACACCAAATAAATACTGGTAAAGGGCCCCACTAAAGCGGCACCCTAGGCGGTGACTTAGTTGGCCTATGCCTAAGGCCGGCTATGACTGTAGTCATGTAGTCCGATGGGATAGGCATCACAAGGTGGGAGCAGATTGTAAGAGGAACACACAAATATGAATGATTCACTGGACAGGCCGCTGATTCCATACAGTCGAATGCCATGCCGTCGCCTAATAGGCAGCCATTCCCAATATTGTATTCATGTATTCCGATGTAATAGGCATCACAAGGTGGGAGCACATTGTATGAGGTACACACAAATATGATTGTGTCACTGGACAGGCCGCTGATTCCGTACAGTCAAATGCAATGCCGTCGCCTAATGGGCGGCCAGTCCCAATACTGTAGTCATGTAGTCCGATGTAATAGGCATCACAAGGTAATATTGTGGTCCTCGCTCACACCCAGGGGTGTGAGTGACAGATGCAAGCATCAATGTCGGTGCATTAGCAAGTGCGGGATCGAGTGGGTGTAAGCGTGTTTGGCTACCAGTATGCGAGTATTGCACTGGTTAAGAAATGTAGAGGCTAACCAATTGTAAGAGGCTGTAACCAGAGGTCAGCAGTGCCTAACACGGTGCAAACCCATGCACACCCGCTCCCAAATGCTTTAATGTGCCTTACTCCCTCCGTATCCAATGGGCTTGTTCTGCCCTGCAACCAACTAAACGTCCTTCGCAAGGTTCGGAACCAGGACCCTGAGCACACAGTTAATGTTTATTACCAATACGCCATGGCATATATACAGACAATGGACAGTACCACAAACATATCATACAGCACAGTCATTCAACAGTATAGGAAAGTATCCCATTATGTAGATGTACATGTGAGTGTTTATGTCCAGCATATAGGCACACACATATATAGAGATGTATCAGGAACATACCATGTGGCAACAAAGCATTACAAACTAATGAAACGGGAAACACCAGCGACGCCTGTATTATGTAGTGGTGTTGCTCTATGTGATCACAAGACTCCCTCAGATAGACATGTGTCAGTTTGTTTGTGTCTTTTGGCTTTTCCCGGTTAGGGGTCGCCACAGCGGAACTCCGGTCCGCTAATGATTGGCAGTAGATTTTTTACGTGCCGAGTTTGCCAGCCCTGATGCACAACCTTCAACGAAGGTACACCCATTCACGCATGTCTCCACACAGAAGACGCTCTAGCTGAGAATCGAATGGCACAACATCTTGCTGTGAGGCGACAACACTACCGCAGTACCAGCACCGCAGTAGACAGACATGTGTCAGTCATACATGCAAATAGTAGTACATTGGCTGTATACATCACTCTGTGAATGTAATATACATTAACACAACAGTACCTGTCCAATTATTATGTGTGAACAGTACTCTTGCAATGTGCTGTGTGCAACATCATCATCATGATAAAGGTAAATGGGGTAACCATAGAGGGACTGGTAGTGTTTTGTGTACAATGGGGTCATCCTCCTCATGTGTACCTGGACCATGTAGGAGTGATGTGCATACCAAGATCGTACGCCTGAGGGACAGGGGTAAGGATAACAGTAGTATGTTATGATGCATATTACAAGAGTTTCATGTGTCCAGTGGGCACGTGTGTGTAATGGACAGCTATGTATAGGGCAGATGGTGTCCTAGGAATCGAATGGCCTTATGTGTCCATAGGTGAGGGTCAGATGTTAGGGAAGGAGTGTAGGTATGGCTGTGGAGGATAGGTAGGAGCACAGAAATGACAGCATACAGGGTTGGTATATGACACATGTGGGGGGGATACACCCTGGATGGGGTTGGGTCTTCGGCATTCAAAAGCCCATGGGAACAGTGGGACGGAGGTCCCCAGCCATGGGCAACTGCCACTGCACCTACACAGCTGCAAAGGAGGCAGTGCTGTGGGCTGTCCAGGAGGGGCAGCATCACCCTGTAAATGTGACACTCCACCATTGAACTGGCATATCTGGCTTCATAACCACTTAGGGAGCCACCAACACAACACGTCCAGGACCGCACAACAGCAGATATGTACCTGTCTGGTCCCGCTCCCAAGGGGGACATGCTCCATCCTCAGTGGTGGTACCACCAGAAGGTGGTGCAGAGTCAACAGAGGTCGATGTCTATGGCTGGGCCCCAGATGTGCTAGTGCCTGGTGCCATGGGCAGCTGAAGTAGGACAGGAGGATCTGCCGGGACCTCCCAACCCATTCAGTCTATGGTGTTGTGTTTTAAACCCACATATGGCTTAGTGATAGACAACAGCATACAGAATTACCTACGACAGTATGCATAGATATCACCAGCAACCCAACACAACAGATGGTATACATTTGCAGAAGGAGCACAACACATGCATATATACCGCATGCCAACTGTACAATGTGTAGTAGACGTTTGACTGCAGCTATGAACAGTTGCCCATCAGTGGCTTGTCACTGGGAATCCCACACAGTGTCAGTCATACCACTGTCTCATGTGACACATGTCCAGTCAGGGATGCGATGGCAGTAACACATCCCTATCATCATGTACTGTCTGCAATCCTCACACGATGCTTCTGCTGTGCACAAATGTGTGTTCAGTGTGTAGATAATAACAGATAATAACATGTTTCCCTAGATAGTGTACTGTGTTTATCATGTAGATGGCTATGGGAACACCATCACAGCTGTACCACATCCAATCAGCTAGAGGAGAACTGCAATAGGTGCAGAGGCCATCACTTGATCATTTCCATCTCTTACAATACACATGCTGCTGCTGTGCAGGTGTACACCTTCACATCCACCAGAGAGTGTGTGGGCGGGACAGGCAATGTACACCAGGGAAGGGCTTAGAGACTTAACCATAAGCATCATCTGCCACATGCCGAATAGTACAGGGGCAAACCCCTGACTACTCATTACTATTTCATGTGCATGACGTTACTACATGTGCCACAAAGGCGGCATGTTGCTGTGCTGTAAGAACATGTGTGTAGGTGAGTAAGTACCATCTGCAACAGATATAGTAGACATACATTAGGTGTGGCACACGTCAGTCCAGGTGAATAGATGCCATTGTCACCACAACCATACTCTAATGGACACACATTGACACCTTTGCCAGGGCCACAAATACACAATGTAACTACTTAGTTTGCCACACCGCAGTAATGCATAGGACCACATGCACCACAGGGAATATCTGGAGGTTCTATGGGCTAGGGCATGTGAAAGTGCTTGACAACTGTTGGTATGCCAATGAGGTTTATACTGGGAGTGACTGTGGTTGGGAGCATCACAACCCACACCCAGACACAGGGGGCCAGTACTGGCATGCAGGTATGCATTGCTCCATGGGTGTGTAGTGTTTGGCTGTGCAAGATGGCTGTACAAGGCTGGCTGAGGGGTAATCCTTGCCATCTCGTCACCCGACAATGGTGTGCAGTGCAGGGATGTATTGTCTGCAATGTCCTACACAGATGGGTACTGCATTATCTGGCCTGACATCCTGGTTACCAATGTGTAGGGCCATAGCTTTGCAATGCATGCCATGTCTGTGTTTGATAGTCCTTCACATGGACATTGCCTGGGATGTGCATGTCCCACAGTACTGTACAATGACATGTACAGGTGTACCTAGTTTGGCAGACACATGTAGTGTACACAGCCTGTTATACCCCGATATGCCAATACTGGCCTGGTGTGGTGAAACCTGCTTATAGTGAGCAGGTCGGCCCTGCACCTGCATGGATAGCATTATACAGGTATTCCGTGGTGTCAGTGGCATGGGTCCATACAGGGCACATGTGTACAGCATTGTCTGGCCTTAGTGGATCACATTTGATGGCACCACATATGTTGCAGGCATTCAGTGTGGAACATAGTGAAGGCACAATGACTGCATATATGTGCCTATTGTACCACTGTACAGGGTGCCATATCCTCTGCAGGCCACTGCAGTCACACCATGCCAACTATCTGTCCTCAATGTGCATGTTACTAGCAACATAGTGGGATATCCTAGGCAAGGTTGTATGTGCATGGCACAAGGGTGCAGGACATATATGGGGTACTAGTAGGGCTGCATGCTTAGTTCACCAGCCCTTTTGCCAGATGTATGGGTATGGCTTGCCAACACAATGCCGTGGCTGACTGACAGCTGTACTCCTCGTGAGGTGGCCAATGTGTCATAAGACAGATACTATATAGGAAAACTACAAAACCCGCTCCCAAACATGTACAATGGTAAGACAATCACGGCCACCTCTACACAGGCTCTGGCAGACAAACACACACTTGCCATGTCCTGTATACAAACCCCTACCATATCACATTGCAGCAATATGCGTTTAGGACACACGCTACGGCGAATACTACAAAGCACCGTACTTGTCTCATGCAGGCAGACACACACACACACACACACACACACACACTTGGCATGTCTGGGATTAGAACACTGACCTAACTACTTTACTACACTACAGCATTTTGCAGTTACAGAACGCGCTACTGAGATTACTGGGACACAGCACTCCCAGAGGTGTATTTGTAGATGGGTGACATCATCGGCCTTGCTAAAAGTGGGCATAAGAAATGTATGGAGTGTGAGCAGTATAAAAGCATTACTCAGTTCTCAGGCAAACGGGTATACACACACACACACACACACACACACACACACACAGACACACACACACACACACACACCAAGTGTGGGACTAGAACACCAACCTAACTACTTTATTACACTACAGAATTATGCAGTTATAGAACGTGCTACCGAGATTACTGGGACACAGCACTCCCAAAGGTGTATTTGTAGATGGGTGACATCATCGGCCTTGCTAACAGTGGGTATAAGAAATGTATGGAGTGTGAGCAGTATAAAAGCATTACTCAGTCCTCAGGCAAACGGGGACACACACACACACACACACACACACACACACACACACACACACACACACACACACACGCCAGTGGTGGGAATGGAACACCTGCCTCTGTACAGATTACTATTACAATACTACATACTTACGAATCATGCCACACAGACTACACATGTCAAGGCTGTCATTATGACCTTCTGGGAATGTGGACATCAACAGGGATGCTGGCAGTTAAGATGTGCATACCTGTAAACCTGTGTGTTTAAAGTAGGAATCCATCTTGACCTGGAGTATGCCCATCTGTGGAATGGACGACTACTACCGCTATACAGGGTTACAATGGCTATGCCCATACACAGAGGCACATAACCGACACAAGGTGTCACTGGGCATGCTCACACAGTAGCACAGGGCTGTTCAGAATGCACTATGTGTCCATCTACACAAGGATATACTGGGCATGCTCACACACTTAGTAGCTCAGGGCTGGTCAGAATGCACTACTATGTGTCCATCTACACAAGGATATACTGGGCATGCTCATACTCCTAGTAGCACAAGGCTGACTGGGATGCACTCTGATGCTAAACACGGAAGGCCACAGTGGCCATGCTATTACAGGTAGATGTAAAGAACACATTGTAATGGGCTCTGGTGTTAGTAGTTATCATTGTTAGCAGGAATGCTGCTCTACATATATTTGACACCGGTCTTTTACACAACATCTGCTGTCATTTTGGGATGACATGGCTGACAGTAGGCAGGCCTTTGTCACATATCACATGCATCCATGATTCAAGGGAGTGGGGATATTACCCAAGTCACATCCGCCCACACAGTGCCATTCCAAAGCAAATGTCCTAAACACAGGTTAACTCCCATACATCTACATGACAACTGCATTGTTTTCTTATACTAACCAGTGCTAGATGTGTAGCGTCCATATTCACAGCTGGTCACTGTAGATCCAACATTGGGGAGTACTGACATCTGTGCAGTGAGGAACACCTGGCCGATGGCTCTGTAGTGCACAATAGCACTACCACTATATACCTCAGTACCTAGCACTACCAACATATACCTCAGAACCAGACATGTGGGCCATAACACAGGTATGGACTGCTCCAGGTGGTGTACCCACATACATAAAGGCCACTCACATGTACTGACTGGTCCCCCCATGAAAGGCATCACAGATGAGTCATGTGCAGGACACAGTGTCACATGCTGCATTCTAGGATGTAAACATCAAGACACCACCATGCCCTCGGACCACCAACATGCATCCTTACATGTTGTATGACATAGACGAGTACACCACCATGTGACACTTGACCTGTGTACTGTACTAAGCTCTACATCAACTGTAGAGAGTACACATGTACTGACACAGTTGCATCATGTGTTATGCAATGCAATGATACCATTGTCTGTGACCAGGTCAGCTGTACACATACCAGGGGCCCTCGGTACTTTCCACCATCAGCAGATGACTGTTGCTGTACACCAGTACACACTCTCATGTATGGATATGACATACATGTACCTGCCCTGGGTATGTACATGCCACACACACACACAAAACATACCTGTAAATAGCATAGCTGTTGTTGTCCTTTGTGCAAACAGGTGGCTACAGCCATTACACACATGCACATGGAATGTAGGTCCATGGCTGCTGAATGCTAACAGTACATAAGGAGTGATATCAGTGTTGACAGAGGTAACATCCCCTCTGTACTGGTCACCCATCATATCATACAACAGTCCATGTGTCATGTATGTCTTTACACAAATACACCAATTGCAATGCCTAAAAACATGCCCAAAAATCAGGATTGTAGGACCTACATACCTGTACACGTAGTGTTGTGCATTCAGATAACATGCGTGTGCAGTTGCTGATGTATGCAGGTGATGTGTATCATAGTACATCATGCAGTTGCAATGCAGCCTCAACATTGCCAACTGTGTATGGTGATATGCTGAATGTACAGAAATATGTACCTCAGGTATGGACAGATGTGTGGAAATAACTAAGTGATGGGGTATCTTTGCAGATGGATGTTTGCTGTGGACAGCTCACAGATGTGTCACAAGTGGTCCTACAATACCCTGTGTAACTGGTAAGCAATGGTTTCATTAATTGAAGGACATAACACACAACTTAGACAGCGGTCAGGGTGACAGCGAAGGTAAATCACTTAACACCTGTTAATAGTTATGACATCCCTAGTGCATATATCAGCACTGTTGCTACAGAAAGCATCAGTACAGTTTGCAATGTGTGCAATACTGCTGTACGTCTGACATACATAATGTGCTAGGCAGGTCTGAGATTCACAGTACTGGCATGTGCGGTTGCGTGTGTGTCCATATATGTCACGTATTGTGGGGAATACATCTCAATTGTTACTCACTCTCCTGTACACTAGTGTATACATCTGTACAGACTGCAATGTAGAAAGCAGGGCATAGGCAGGGGCATGTATCTCACACATGTGAGGTATCTGTATGTGCATGACATAGGTGTATTAATTACTGAATGCCACAGTGTGTGTATGTAGGGCTGACTGGTCCCTGGGGTGAGGATGTATGTTACCATACTGAACTGATAAGACCCCTCCCACCATCCAGGTGATGCATTCTACTATCCATGTTGATGTCCCCGATCTTAGGCCATACTGAAAACCTGTACATGTGTATTCTCTGTGGTGCATCATGTAGGTGCACAGTACTGTAATGATGATTTGCACATAGGCAGGGGTCCTCACCTCACCAGTAGCAACTGTGTGCGAGTGTGTGTTACTGTGTCGGTGAATCCATGAGTGTGTGGGTGTGTTACTGTGTCACTAAATACATGTGTGTCAATACCTGAGTGTGTGGGTGCAGCTGTGTGTTGGCATCCTGTCATGGGAACGTGTATTACTGATTCCCAATGAGGCATCACACTTCCCACTGGCCTCTACCCTTGTAATCAGCTGGACCACTCTCTTACCTCACCACTCCATGTAACTGTACCTGTGATGTCACCCTTTATGGATGTCATGTATGTGGCTATGATAGCTTAATACACAGCTATCATGCTCTTGGAACGGTAGACGTGTTTGTAACGTGGGACATTCTCACTGGTGTGCGGCAGCTACATGGTGCATGCTGGTATATTCATACATACCTGTGAGTAGTCCGCATTAACATATGGGACACTAACTGCAAACACTGACATCCACCGGCACGTGCAATTAGACCTGAAGGAGGACAGCAGAACATCATGACCAACATGCAGTTACTGTTGTTACACAAGACACATACTGTTAGTATTGCACACCTGTACTACATGGTATATCTGCTGCCTGTCAACAATCCTCAACAATTGTAAACTACACTTATATTCCTAGTCTGTAAACCCTGTGCATCAGACCATATGAGCATGTCCCTGCACTGATGGTGTGGATGTCAGGGATGCAGCACAGGCATCATCATATACACAGGGTGTTAATGTTTGCCAGAGGCCTAGGCTGCACCATTGGATGACATCATGTGTGTGGGTTTGGGCCTTTGATCTAATTGGGCGTGTGTGGATGTTATGCATGTGTGTGTTGCAGTGCCCTACATATGTTTCCAGTGTGTGCGTGTATGTATGCACACAGTTCTGCCATATGTCTGGCCTACACAGGGGTATTATTGACAGCTGCAGACTGTACAGGTGAGGTTTTATAGTTCACGGTGTTTGGCCACAGGCATGTGACCTGTGCCTGCCAGGGGTTGCACGGGCACTACCAGGCAGAGGTGCAGATTGGGCACTGTCTGATGTCGCTTGTCCACTGGAACAGTGTCCCTGTTGGGACCATCCCGGGCCACATGCATGTGGCCTGCTGTGTCATGGTGTGGACAGCACAGCACCAGATGCACTGATGCTGCTACCGCTACTATGGGAGCGGACATGTGAGGTAGCTCGTACACGTAGACCTGACACAGGTGATGTAGCAGGCCTACGTCCTTGTGCCCGACACCTCACTCCTACCAGATGTTCCAACACAGACAGCTCACACTCGTGGATTGTCATGCCATGGTCAAGGACTCCAACCATGTCACCCAACCATCTATCCAAAGTTTCAGCAATCTGCTGTTGAGGATTTACCATTGCCTGGATGTTGTTGTTTAAAGAACGGACAGCAGCCCTCTGTAGCCTCTGATCTTCTCTGTTGCACCATTCAACATGCCCCTGTGCCTCCATTACAGCCTGAAACATGCGTCTGGTGACACCAGCTGCTAAGCTTAGTCATGCAGGAGCATGTTGGTCAGAGGTCCTCCTATGAGCAGCACTGGCCACATGTCTGCGTGGAGCACCACCAGTCGTTTGGCTGACACCATGGTGTGCAGGCACACCTTCCATAGCCCTCACACGTTCCTGTTCCAAGCTACCATGCGCCAACTGTCCTTCCTCTATGGCCACTGGTGATGGGGTATGTGCAGGTATGGGATCTGTGTGCGAGGATGAGGGGGAAATAGATGGAATGGCAACCAATGGCACAGTTTCAGCCCCTGACAACTCTGCCTGTGACTCAATCATACATTCATCATCACTGCTAGAGTCTGTGGGGACACCAACATCAGATGTACTGCAGGAGGGCAATGCACCTACATCACCTGTGAGGGCAGACAAGAACTGTACATTACAATTTATACAATAGACACACACACAGACACGCATGCATGTGATATGACAGAAGGCATGCAACATGCATGTGATACAGCAGACGGCATGCAGCGCAGACAATAATAGTGGTAGTTATCATACATCCCTGGGTTGCACACAACAGCATGCATGTTTCATAGCAGACATCATGCAAATTACACAATCATAGTAGTAGTTAGCATATATCCCTGTGTTACACCATGTGGACCAGCACAGGTTAACAGTACACCTACCTGATGTGTGGCATATGACCTTGACAATCACATGTAGTATGACATGTGATCTGCTGATGTGTGCAATGACATGCATACATGTTTAACACAATAGTGTCCTGTCAAATATACAGTGGGGTAATGGTGTACCAATGCAGTGTTGTCTGTCCGCCCTACAGATATACTGCACATTTAGCTGATGTGCATGGCCATTGCAGGGAATCATGAAGCGTCTCTAGTGCTATACAGTGTGAGTTACAGACAGGGTTCATAGCCACGACTGTGTTCAGATACAATACATATATACTGTGGAATGTGACCCACGTCACTGAGGTGTATACACACTAAACCATGATGTGGAAGTTGTGACACAGGTCAGTGATGGGTATACGGATGACACCCTTGCACATCTGCAACCGTATTGCTGCTGCCTGGCAACTATGGCCAGACATGGCAAACACGTTGGTACACCATGTCCCACATGATATCTGTGTACCACACACACACACACACACAATCACACACACACACGAGGAGCAAGTATGACATTGATGTCCAACACCAGCAAGGGGAATGTACTGTATCTGTGGGCTGATGTGGATACTGTACAGGTGACTGCTGTCATGTCGTGACACCCTCAAGATGTTCAACACATCTTATGTAGTGGATTGATGTTACACCTACACAAGATGTGCACAGGCCTGTAGGATGTCTAGTGTTCCACATCTACAATATGACTGTTAGACAAAGGCCATAGTTGAACCATGTGTAGCCATTGTACAACAGGGTGTACATACAAGCACAACACGTCTACTGTGTGTGTTGTTCCATGTCTCTGGCCATCCTCCATGGCCATGTGTGTAGATGTGTTGTCCAAATTATTGTGACGGGCATCTATTTCACATGTCTGTGTTGTCCCATATGACATATATGCTCCACTGATAACAGGGTTATGCAGATAAAGGGAGGCATGTAGGATATGTTTTCAGGTTAGGTAGGCAGTGTTGCAGCCAGGCCACTAGATGTTATGGACATGTCAAGATAGCACATCACATTGTGTGACATTCATAGCAGGGCTATAATCCACACCAGTGAATCCTGTGTGCTGGCCATACTCCAGCCCACTGTGTAGTATCGTTTGTATTCACCACATGTGTAGATCTGACCTGTAGTACATCCCTAAAGTGAACAGCACCTCCACCATTGTATGCACAGCTGTCTGCACATCTAGCAATGACAGTTTGTGAGGATTCATGTTGGTGAGATGATTCACATAGTTTGCAAGTGTTGCACATGGGTAGTCATTGTGATGCATTGCAGATACAACCTGTATATTGTGACAGGACCATACATTATGTGTACATGTTGCAAATGGCCACATTGCAGATAGATTTGTGCATTACGATTCCTGATAAATAATAACACTCTCATCTGCAACAGGCTGCTGTCACAGCGGAATGCCAGAGGTACCTAAATAGGAGTAACACAGCAGTATGAGCTTAATCCAAGCCTTTATAATGGCTACAGGATGCAATGTGCATAACACATACACTAGTACATTAGACTATACTATGGTGAATGCACATGTGTGCATACACAGAGTAGCATACTATAGTATGCGGCATGTGTGTATACATGCCTTGCATATGATGTTACATTACATATTGTACAGTGACACATGCAACTATATGGAATATATTTGCTATAGTTGCAGTACTGACTTACCAGGCAACTCCAGGCTCAGTGGTTGAGAGACACCCACCTCCACAATATTGGCTAAGGCTTGTGGATGTGGTTCTGCAGGTGTCCCCATGTTGGCAAGTAGCTCCTCGGTACGTGTGAGTGGGTGCTGGGTTGGTGGTCCACCATCTGTTGCACCTTGTTCCCTGGCAATTGCATTTGCATGCTGTTTCACCCATCTAATGAGGTCTGTATAGTGTCCATGCACCTGCTGGTATGTGCGGTTGTGACCACCAACATCATTAACCCTCCTGCGAAGTTCCATCCACAGGGCATCCTGCTGCTGTGCATCCTGCGGCACATGGATGAACAGGATATCATGATTGTCGAGTAGGTATGAGATGAGGGCCTCATCCCCCAAGCGGGTAAAAGGGGTAGCCTTGCACACGGCATATCTGGATGACACAATGATGGAGACAGGTCACAGTAACTCACAGAGACATACAGAGCTACAGCTGAGCATACATGTGTATCACATTTATTAAGTTTAAATAGTTGTATTTGCAAACCAAAATGACACTGACGTATTTGTGTAACACACGTGACACTCAATGTTGAGTGGATATTATCACCATATATGTGTATGTGTCACCTGATTACATTGCTCATACTCCATGTGGATGCTGTCTTGATGTGGGCATGTCTGTTTGCCTGTACTGGTGTTCCTACCTAGCAGCACATGGCTGGATGTGTCCACATTAATGCAGTCGACCTTGATGCTGTGTATATGTCACATATAAGGGCTTACACTGCCTTAACAGACATGACCTGTGACCCTGCAGACTTGCTCACATAAGGTTTTACATGTATGTGTTCTGCCATATACATCTACACGGCACTGTACAGCAATTCAACATCCTGCCATGTATCACCTGTGTTGCACATGTGATACACATGGGACACTGGCTAGCCAGATGGTATTTGCAGGGATTGATATCAACTATAGCATGTACAGTCAAAGTCAACTAGTGGGCTATATGCCATGGGCCATGTATGAATCTAGGATGAAATGTTACCTGGCAGTAGCCAACAGGTGGGTCTGTGGGGCCAGGTGGAGCAGTGCCACATTACTGATCCACAGGGTTAATGATACATTTACCATGCGTTACCATGCGGTCATCACACCATGTCTGAGAAGGGAGCGATGTGCAGCTTTGACGGACAGGAATACATAGTATGGTAGGACTATGTAAAGTGTATGGGACAAGGATCTGTCCAGCATGTGGAAGGTGGATGCCCATGAAGTATGTGTTTGAGATCAGGATGAGTACGTGTAGCATGTCCAACATCACTGGGTTGGACATGGATTTATTCAGGGTATGCATCATGCTACATAGTGGAGATGGTGAATGGGAAGGCTGGTGTAGGCCATCTGCACATGGCCAATACCCCTTAAAGGAAATATGTGATCTGATATGGGTCACTTGAGTGTTGTGTATGGCTGGACAATGATCTCTAAATTCATGGATGGCACCCTATCATTATTAAGGTTGCCACTTATGACTACCTGACAGGTGTGGTGACATAGCTATCACAGGAAAGACAACTGCCCAGCTGCATCCCTCACACACAAGTGTCCATTATGTTGAAAGCTGCCTAGGTGGTAGTTCATGGGTACAGGGTTATTAACATAGGGGTGACAATGCAATATGTAGCTGTCAGATTGTGGCCATATGTCACACACACCTCACCCACAAAGCCCCTTCTGTATGTTGTCCACAACACTCCTGAGTCAGCTATTGCTCCTAGGTCATAGTCATTCACATACATCAATAGGCAGATGCCTTCTGTTTGTCTGTGAGGTATGGAATACAATGAGGGGGAATAAAATTCATTAACCCTGACATACTGTAGCTGCCACTGTTGTGATGAGCATGTATTATTCAGACACCTTCTGTAGTGTTGGTTCTGCCAGCAGTCCTGTTGCAAAACACTCCTGTGACATAGGAATGTACATCTAGTATACCAAGTGTAGGTGGTACACAGTATGGGTGATGATGTCCTATGACCTGGCAAGGTTATGCTATGCAGTGTGACATCAACCATACTGTCATCTACATCTTTACTGCTGACAGCAATTAATTGATCAAGGATCATGGCCTTCCAGACCAGACTCGGCAGGGTAGTAGTAAAGTACTTCCCATTATCAGTGGTGTCTCCCCCTTTGTGGGTTGTGATACCTGTTGGTGTGCACCATTCAGTGTGTACACAACCTGACATGGAGGTATGTTTTACATGATGTGTACGTGGAGAGCATCTTGTTTTGCCATATGTGTATGATACAACCTGTGATGTGGACAGGTCCCATGCAGCCTGAGTGCAGCTTGTACCTGCATAGTTGTGGGTACAGGGGCCCTGTGGTGTACATGGATATATGCTTGTACACCTGTTGGGGGGAGGGGGTCATGTGTTTATGTTATCCAAGACCCTATCTGGATTGCTTATTCATGCTAAGCACTTGTTCAGGACTTGTAAGCACTACGTAAGCTAATAATTACTATAGCACTCAATCTTCCTCATTACCTAGAGGTAAGAGTGAACAGGTTTTGTACATACTTTTCTCACTTGCTTAGAGTAAATTAACTCTTGCACTCACTTTCCTCACTTATCTAGGTGAAAGTAGTTCTATATTCAGGCATGTCCAAGAGTCAACTGCCAGTGTTCTCACCTGTCTATCTGATGGATCTGGACATCTTGAGGCAATGTACACATTGCCTCATGTACACAGACAAGCCTCTCCACCTACCACCCAACACTACAACCTGTGAGAGATGCACTCATCTAGCCAAACTGGAGGTAAAGGTCTCTCCAACCAAGCCTGACCCTGACTGTCATGTGGAGAAGGTAAACATTTGCACTACACCACACTCATCACATAGTCTCACTGAATCTACCCCACCATTAAATGGGAAAACTACTCATGTACCAACACATTAGCTCAATGATTGCTGGAATTCATAAACACCAATGTCCTGACTCAACATATCCACACACCCACCAGGGGCAGCAATATCCTAGACCTAGGCATTACCAACATGAGTGACTGGTGCCCCACACATGAAGCCAACTCCTCGTTGGTCCAATTAGACCATGAGCTGAACACCATTGATATCCACATCCTACCTCCACCCCCCATTAAGGGAACCACAGTATAATATGTCTACAAAGCCAACTACATGCTTCTTAAGACAGACGTGGTGAACGTCATGACACCCATGCAGATGGACAGTACTGTTACAACTGCTGAATCCTACACAAATGCACTCTATAAGCACTTACACAAGTGCATGGCTTGTGCTATCCCAAACAGAACCAGGACGCTATACTCCTAATTAAGGAAATCAATCTTGTGGTCCCCTGCCATAAAGAAACTGTACTACAGGAGGAAGGCACTGTTGCAAACAAGAGTGCAACCCCATGCGTGGAGGAGCTCCCTGGCCAGCCTCAGTAAGAAGGTGAGATCCCTTATAAGATCCTCCAAAGCTAGCTATGAAAACTAAAATGCCAATAATACCAACAACAACCACAAAGCATTCTATAGCTATGTCACATATCTCGATGTCAACAACCAGATCTGCTCTGAGTTACAGCACAAAGGCACGAACATTACAGAAACAACTGATATTGGCAACATCCTGGCAGATAGGTTCAGTGCTACCTTTCCCCCCTCCCTCTCAAAGCTGCACACTCTAAAGGCAATATCACAGCATCCATGAGACTGGATAACATCCCAGGCTGCGTTTTACACAAACTTCAGAACGTACTGTCTCCCCACCTATGCACCATGTTCAATTATAGCCTCACATTGGGCATTGTGCCCCCTGAATGGCACACAGCAACAATTATCCCACTCCACAAAGGTGGTGCCACAACGCACCATGGGACCTATTTCCCTATAGGCCTGACTAGTCTGGTCTGCAAGGCTATGGTGCACATCATGGATCTCAGTCACAGAGACATTGGGTACCTCCAAACCTTTGACCCCTCCCTGTTTGGCATTGTTAAGGGTGGACCATGCCTCCTAAACCTGGTGGACTTCTTAGAGACAGTTACCAAGGCATTAGATGAGGGTAAGGAGGTCCACACAGCCTACCTAGATCTCTCTGACTGCTACCTAGGTGGTAGTTCATGGGTACAGGGTTATTAACATAGGGGTGACAATGCATATATCCCCATATATCGACATATCTCTCTCTCCCTCTCTCTCTCTCCCTCTCTCTCTCTCTATATATATATATATATATATATATATATATATATATATATATAGGCTTTCAACACCATTCCTCCTTCTGGTATTATCAACATACCCATCCGCCTGAACATTAACCCCATATGTCATGTGATAGTTTGCAAAGTGGCTCACGGACAGAACCCACACAGTGGGAGTTGCATACCCTAGGTCTGACTGTATACCAGTTACAAGTGGCGTCCCCCAGGGCTCATTCCTAGGACCCCTCATTTTCGGTATATACTTCTCTGACGTGCAGACAAGCACAGGAGGGCTTTGGCTGAAAAGGTTTGCAGATGACTGCAAACTAGGGGACATAATTGTTTCCCCAGCTGTTACAGACACCCTCTGGAAGGGTCACACTGAGACAGATACCTGGTGTTAATATCATGGCGTCAAGCTGAATGCCTAAAAGTGCATAGTCATCCCCTTTGGATATAACTACTTACCCATGGACTACCACATAGGTGCTAGTCCCCTACATACAGAAAAGGTAATAAGAGATCCGGGAACCCCAGTAGATAGCAATCTCTCCTTTGATGCCCAAAATGACAAGGTGGTTAGAATATCTTTCTACATGGCCCCCCTAATCTCTAATGGGTTCGCATCCAGATCAAAGGAGGCCATTGTGACTCTACTCATGACATATTAGACCCATTAAAGGATACAACACCCCTTTTGGGATATACCTTACAAGACAATTGCAGCACCTTGGAAGACCACACCAGTGCCACACTAAGAGGATTACCGACCTCAAACAGATGACTTATGCAGCCCAACCTAAGAAACTCCAGCTGTACTTCGTTGCATACCGCATACTCACAGGTGATCTCTGCTAGACATACAAGGCCCATGTGTGAATGATTTGTGATGTTATTACAGTTTGTATTGTAATATATTTGGGTGTGGGGGTGATGTTGGTGGGTGTGCATAGCAGATGCAGATGTGTAGGAACTGCTTTGATATATAATCACTATGTACGTGAAGGTTCCTTCCCTATTTGAACACCTATCCTTTTGTGGACTAATACAATGGTAATTGCAGGCTGATTCATTAAGGCACTGTTATGTGGTTCATGTATAGCATGCAGGCGATGTTAGTCCTTGAATCCCTTCGGTAATACATCTGAATGTAATAAAGTGTTGCTACATGAAAGCTGTGTATTTCTGTCATAGGTATTTGCAGTCATCGTAGTTGTGTTGGTGACTGACCCTCTTTGGCTAGGGTTGCCATCTTTTCATATGGCCATAGTGGGACCTTTTCGGGACACAAATCAGAATTTACAGGCCGACACAAACCCACAAGTACAAGGGATAGAACTTTCCTTTCTTGCTTAAATATAAGCTTATTTTTGTAGCAGTTTAGTTCCTTATCCTGTTTCCTGTAACATGTAGGTATTTTAGATACAGAAATAACTATTGTATGCAACTATTACAGTACATATGAGACATAATTATGTCCTACAATCCCAGGACATTTGCCACGTTTAATATATTTGGTCAGGACACAACCGCCCAAAGAGGGAGTGTCCCTCGCAAAGTGGGACAGGTGGTAACACTATCATTGGCTCATGTCCATAGCACATATTTGTAATAGTGTATAGGCATATACTCTCCATATCCTTTGTTCATAAAGGTTGGTAGTGGTGGAATGTGTGATTGCTATGGTCCATGTTATACACATATATGAACACTTCAACCGCTGTATACGGGATACCTATGGAATCCCAAAACCACAGAGTTTCAACGCACACAGTACCGGTACCAGACTCCCATACCCCACATTACCGACAGCGACAGTAACTCGCGAAAGTAACACGAACATGGAACACACACACGCACACACAGACACACTGCTACCCAACACATCCAAACAAACCATCCTACACTATGTATGAGCAGGTGGCCAAGCCCCCCTACACCCACCATGTAGGTGTCTGCGCCCCCCACACCACCCCCTACTTTAATATTCTACCTCCTAGGTCGCGCAAACAGACGCACATAGCTAACCCACACTCACACATTACAGTCCCCCCAAGAACACACACCACACACAGAACACACACTTACACACACTACAGCCCTAAGAAACACACTTACACACAGTAACCTACCTGAACAGCAACACCAGAAGCACTGACTGTCTCTTAACATAGTGATTTTACACCTTGCGCATCTGATGTTTCGGTACTGTGTTCTTTCGGATCTTAAGCCTCTGGATTACGCAAGTCGGTATGTAAAGCAGTCAGTATGTGGTAGGTATCCCATTTATATGTACCTCCATGGTTATGTAGATGTTAACTTATCTATATATCTACATATATATGTATATCCCCATATATCGACATCTCTCTCTCTCTCTCTCTATATATATATATATATATATATATATATATAATGATTTATATATATATATATATATATATATATATATATATATATATATATATATAATGATGATTTATATATATATATATATATATATATATATATATATATATGATGATTTATATATATATATATATATATATATATATATATATATATATATATATATATATATATATATGTATAAAACATACACTTTTCATTGGGTACATGCCGGTTTGTCCTATTTCAACACATTCGTACCTTTTGTGTTTTATCCTGTCAGTATACACGACTGCCATTGATACATCTCAGGTAGCTTAGTGGTATGTTATTGTGATGAATGTGTACATGGTTGCGTGTTCTAATCCTGGCAGTGATATCTTACCTCTCAGAGCAGGCACTGGTAGTGCAAGGGTGATTAACGCACATTTCAGGGGTTGTGTGTTCCACATGTTTATTATTCTGTGGAGAACTACCTATATATGCAAGCTGTGTTTAAGGTATACTATGTAACATGTAAACATCTGTGAAGATTCCTGTCAGGGATACTCCCCATTATTTGGAACTACATGCCTGATTACATTATACAAAACCCCTCACTAACACTCCAGGGAATCCTTGCAGAGTGGGTGGTGAAAAGTGGCTACACCCCAGGGATCCCGTAATTGGCTCTGCTCCACAGATAGACAGTTAGTTAATCGATGGGGTGGCAACAGCAGACACGTTTTGCCTATGCTTATGAGTGGCCTCGGCAGTTGAGCATGTACCTACCTATGTATCTATGAACCTGTACATACAGTATGGACACATGCTGATAGCTTAATTTACTGTTCAGGTATTGACTTACCTTGTGCCAATGGCGGTTGTGTGTACAATAGTTGAGGGCTACCTATGTAGGATGCACACAGTAGACCACCTATACATGACAATTTACAGGTGGTAGTGTGTGCGAATGCCATCCATGTTTGCTGTGTGTGCAGGTGGAGAAGGGTGTCAGTCTATGAGTGCCTACACTGTCAGTGTCTGTGCTATACGTTCCCTCTTTGCCAAGGCATGGGCATACTGGGCATGTCTCCGTCTGCCTACTGGGGCTAGCACAGGGTGTTCGTGGTCTGAGTCCCCCTGTGCCTGTGGGTCCCTTGGCAATGGTGGTGGGCTGTGAGGGCCTTCAACATTCTGTCCCTGCTGCAGCTGTTTCCACAGGATCATATTGTGTAGCATGGTACATACTATGAAAATGTGGGCACACATTCCTGGAGAGTACTGCAAGGCTCCACCAGATATGTCCAAGCAATGGAACCATGATTTCAGCATCCTAAACACTCGCTCTATGATGATTCTGGTTTCAGTGTGTGCCTCATTATGGCGTTCTTGTGTGGCTGTGTGTGCATTTCTGATGGGAGTCATCATCCACAGTTCCAGTGCATAGCCAGCATCCCCCACCAGGAGGCCATATGGGATGTCCCCCCTGGCAAATACCTGATAAAGCTGTGAGGCATGCCAGATGTGGGAGTCGTGATAGCTTCCAGGGCTGCCAGCACACACATCCATGATAATGCCCTGGGCATTGCACATGACCTGGCAGTTGATGGAGGGGAATCCCTTGCGGTTTATGTAGCGCCTACCCTGCTCACCAGGTGGTGACTTGATGTGTATGTGCGTGCAGTCTATTGCACCCAGTACCACCGGGTAGTCTGCCACATGGTGGAAGAGATGCATATTGCTGGCCTCCTCCTGCATTCGGGGGAAGTATATGTGCTTATTCATAGGTTCATAGGTAGATACTAGGCTATCTGCCCTAGGGCATTTATAAGCCTAGCCAGAGTGTATTTGGCTTCCGCCTCCCTATTAGATTAGCCTACTGTGCCTCTGTAAAGTAGGTCACAGAAGGTACCCTTTTAAGATTAGTTTACTGTGCCTCTGTCTAGCAGGGACACAGAAGAGATCCCAGGGGTGAATTTGAGATTTCCCATCCACGCGTCCAGATTTTGCTTGAAGAGGGTCAGTGAGGGGCTATGTCTAACATGAATTGGGATTCTATTCCAGAGTGAGGGGAGCCTCTGGGAAATGAATATGTCCCTCCAGCATGTCCTATTTATTTTTGTGCTGAGGTTTAGGTCCCTGGAGCGTGTAGCTCTAAGGGACTTGGATTTTTTGAGGTGGAGCATGTCCATTAATTCTGGGTTTGACATGGCTTTGTACGTCAGGCATAGATTGCCTCTGAGTAGGCGGTAAGCAACTGAGTAGAGCTGGAGTTTCTTTAGTCGAGCTGCATAGGACATCTGTTTGTAGCCCATGATCCTCTTGGTGAGGTACTTTTGGGGTCTCTCCAGTTGCTGCAGGTGTCGGGTAAGGTACATCCCAAAAGGGGCATTGTATTCAATTATGGGCCTGATGAGTGACGAGTAGAGGGGCACAATGACCTCTCTTGATCTAGATGCAAACCCTTTCGTGATAAGGAGGGCTATATAGAAGGTCTTTCTAACCACTTTGGCAACGTGATTATCAAAGGAGAGATTACTATCTACGTTGGTCCCCAAATCTCTAATTACTTCTTCTGTACTTAATGGATTACCACCTATGTGATAATTTGTGGGCACCTTGTTTTTCCCAAAGGGGATGACTATGCACTTTTTAGCATTTAGCTTGAGGCCATGGCTCTGGCACCAAGCATCCGTCTCTGTGAAGATGCTTGTGTCAGCTGGAGATTCGATTATGGCCCCCAGTTTGCAGTCATCTGCGAACTTTGTCAGCCATAATCCCCCTGTGTTAGCCTGAACCTCAGAGAAGTATATACCGAACAAGAGAGGTCCCAGAACTGAGCCCTGTGGGATGCCACTTGTAACTGGTTTGGATTCAGACATGGCACCTGTGATTCTGACCATGTGGATTCTATCTCTGAGCCAGTTTGCAACCCATATTGTGATATAGGGGTTGATATTTAAGCTGGTAAGTTTATTTATGATGCCCGAGTGGTGTATTGTGTCGAAGGCTTTTGCAAGGTCCAGGTAGGCTGTGTGGACTACCTTGCCCTCATCTATGGCTTTGGTAACTGTTTCAAAGAAATCAACTAGGTTTAAGAGGCAAGATCTGCCCTTAACAAAGCCGAATTGGGTAGGGTCCAGTGTCTGGAGGCTCCCAATGTTTTTGTTTATGAGTTCCATGATAATACGCTCCATAGTTTTACAGACCAGACTAGTCAGGCTTATGGGGCAATAGTTTCCGGGGTCCGTTGTGGCACCACCTTTGTGGAGTGGGACCACTGTAGCTGTACGTCATTCTTTGGGTACATATCCTGTAGTATGGCTAAGTTTGAACAGTGACTTAATGTGAGGGTTCAGTTCTTCTTGGAGCTCGTGTAAGACACAGCCTGGGACACCGTCCGGTCCCATAGATGCTGTGTTTTTTGCTTTGGAGAGGGCAGCTTTCACCTGTGCATCTGTGATGTCAGGGAGGTTACATTCAATTGGGATAGGCATTTGCTCCTTTGGGGAGGGGAGAAGTTTGCGCTGAATCTGTCTGCCAGGATGTTGGCTATGTCTGTAGGTTCGGTATATTTTGTACCGTTATACAACAATTCAGAGCATATCTGGGAGTTTCCGCCCATGTTCCTGACATAACTAAAGAAGGCCTTGTGATTATCTTTAGTGTCTAGGGCAATTTTTCTTTCGAAACTGGCCTTTGATGATTTTATGAGGGATCAAAGTTTTTTGCTAATACTGATCAGAGATGCCTTCCCTTTTTAGGATTTTGCTCTGTCATGTAGTAGCTTCCTCCTTCTGTTGTATAGCTTATTTATGGCCGGGGTCCACCAGACTGGTCTCCTGTTTTTGGAGGAGTGAGTCTTGGTTTTATTTGGGATAGCACGATCCATGCATTCCTGCAGGTGCTCATAGAATGCATTTGTAAAGGATTCTGTGGATTGGGCTGTATTATCCTCTGGCCCAGGGGCTTTGAAGGATTCCACCTCAGTCTTGAGAAGTGCAAAGTTGGCTTTTGAGAAATTTTTTACAGTGATTTCCTTGGCTGGGGGTGGGGACGGGATATGGATGCCCAGGGAAATTTGTTTATGGTCTGATCTTACCAATGAGGGGTTTACCTCTGATGTGGAACATAGAGTCCCCATGTTGGTGATGACCAGGTCCAATATGTTGTTCCCTCTTGTGAGAGTGGTGACCAGTTGTTCCATTGTGTTAGAGTTTATAAATTCAAGGAACTGTTGGGCGAGGGTGTTTGGGCTTGAGTAGTTTTCCCAGTCAATGTTTGGGTAGTTGAAGTCACCCAATAACATAGTGTTTGGAGAGACCTTCATATTCTCCAGTGTTCTCAGGAATGCCAAGTGGGGTTCCTGTAATAGGGAGGGTGTTCTGTAGCAGGCTACAAACTGAAAGGCAGTTTTGCCCACTGTTAGTTGCACATGGATGGCTTCTGATGCTTCGTGCAGTGCCACTAACCTGGAGGTGTAGGTATCTTTGATGAATATAGATACTCCCCCTCCTTTTGTGCTTCGGTCCGAGTTCTGGGGCCAAAACGCATGGTATGAGTTATAACCTGGTAGTGCTGGGGTGCTCTCAGGAGCCTTGAACCAGGTTTCTGTTACTGCACAGACATCGATTTTCTCCATACTGAAGAGAGCCTCGAGTGCGTGCATCTTGAGGTTTAGACTTCTGGCATTGAGTAGCATTACCTTTAGTTTTTTATCCTTGGGTTGTCTATGGAGGTGGGTTTGTCCTTTGAGCCTTGCCTAAAAAAGGCACTATGGGGGTGGCAAGAGCCTTGGCCAGTATACAAAAGCCTAAGGGTGACAGGTGCAAGCTGTCCCTAGTGAAGCAACGTGGCTTGTCGAGCATGTCATCCCAGGCTGACAGACACTGGATCCATTTTGAATGACACCAATACTTTAGCCAATTGTTGAAATTGATCATTTTGTCTTTATACTGTGACATCATTCTTGGTAAGGGAAAGATGCTACTCAAGGTCAGGGTCATACCAGCCTGGGCTACATGGTCAGAGAGCTCCTCTATGTCTCTTTTCATGTAGTCCAGGGAGGTACGTCTCAGGTCATTCACACCAGCATGGACAATGACGGAGTCATACTTGTACTTGCTTTGGAGTGACCTGAGTGCTTGCATTATGTGGTGGATCCTGGCACCCAACAGGCAGCTTGCAATGACCTTCTCCTTGTTCAGTCTGGTGAGCGGGATGTCAGTGTGCCGGACAATAGAGTCCCCATAACAAGTGTATTTGGTGTGTTGTTTGGCCTTAAGGGCTGTGACTGTGAGGCACACTAATTTTGTGAGATATGTGATTAGTGGGTATTGTTGAGGGGTGGTTGTTGCTTGGATATCTGCTTAGGAGGTCTTTGCTGTTTAGGCAGATTTTTATTTAGAGCCTCCGAGTATGTTTTTGTGTGTTTATGTGTTGGGTATGCAGATGCAATAGGTCTGTGTGAGACTGGATTTGTGGTGTGGGTGGTTACCTTTTCCTCCTGACTGACTGTGCCAGTCTTGGGTTGAGAGAGCTCTGCCTCCAGTTTGGCTGTGTAACTGCATCTCTCACATGTATTAGAGTTTGTTGGAAGGAGGAGAGGATTGTCTGTGTACATAAGGCAATTGTAACATTGCCTCAAAATTCCCAGATTCACCAGCTGGACTGGAGAGTAACCTTGAAACTGACCCTTGGACATACCAGATTAGTATAGGGAACTGTTTTTTTACTGATCAGATTAGGGAAGGGAACTGATTTTTCACTTGATCAGGAAGGACCAATCGGGAGCCTAATACTTATGAGAAGTCAAGGAGGGTGTAGTGCTTTAGTTAGTTAGTGTTTCCTTATAAGAGCTGAGCAAGTGCAGGGCTTTAGAAAGAGAATAGAGTGATTACTTTGAGAGTTTGAACAGTTCTAAGGGAAAACGTGAAGAGCAGACTTTCTGGAGCCTGGAATAGTTTAAACCTGTTTAGGCGGCGCTGCCCGACGCTGCTCAGTGCGCAAAACCGCGCAAAAAGAGAGTTGTAGGGTTTTAAGAGAGAGAGATCAAGGAGTTTAGAATTGACCTAAAATGGCCAATAAAACTACAACTTCTAGGCAGTAACCACTCCTCCAGGGACAGGCAGGCTGTTCAGTGTTAACCACTCCCACTGGTAAACACAGAGACTTCCCTTTAGCCCAAGCAAGCACTGGCCTTCTAGAAACTTCCAAACAGTTCAGAACAGCAAATCTGTAACTGAACTTTCTTAACATTCAGAAAGTGGAAAAAAGCAAGATTTTTTTTTCTTTTTGTTGTAGTTTAAAGGTAGCAGAAATACACAGGCAGCAAGCAAGCAGGTAACATGGCATCCAGGAACTGGTGGAGTACCCTGGATGCTGATGCCTGTGAGATCCCCATGATATCCCGAGTTGGCCTTTGGAAGGTACCTGTGGCTAGTATTCTCAAGCTTACACATACCTTCGTGTCCACTGAGATGGGTTCCCCTCTGTTACTTCTGGCTCTGAGGCGTGGCCGGCACAGCTCTACAAGTTGCTGTATGATGTTCCTGTCCACCCTGTAATGCTCTACTATCTCCAGATCATGTAGCCCCTGGTAGGTTACCCTGGGTCTAAACACTCTTCTACTCCTCTGGTGCCTGAGATGGTTGTCATTATCATCCTCCACACCACCGTCAGTCTCCAACACATGCTGGTGAATCAAAGCTGTGGCGGCCCCTAACATGTACATATTAAAAGTTCCCCGTCTGTATACACCAATGGTGCAGAGTGTCTGGGAATACACAAGTGTGTGTGTGTGTGTGTGTGTGTGTGTGTGTGTGTGTGTGTGTGTGTGTGTGTGTGTGTGTGTGTGTGTGTGTGTGTGTGGAGCTTTCACACCTTATACTATTGTGCAATGGATGATGCTGGTGTAATTGGGTGTGTTTGTGCTATTCCAGCTGCACGGTATCTTAATTATTGGTTTTACAGCAGGTACTTCTATTGCGGGGCCTTTGGTGTTGACTTACGCTTGTCTGCCATGATTCATCTATTGCTCTTTATTTCAGTTTTCAACCCGATTCCCCTCCCATTGTCAGGCATGCATCCTGCTGCCGCCTTTCTTGTTTTGTACTTTCACAACCCAGGATTGTGTTGGGAAATGTGTTATGTAGCTGATCTACTGCAAGTTTGCTTTGTTCTGCTGTGATAGTTCTCTTTTCTTTGCTGTATGGCACCTCCCCTTTCCTGTTCTACAGGTAGCTGCTAGCAGCCTTGTTAGCTGTTGTCTATGGCCTACTGTGAGTTTCTAGGTGTTAATTACTCATTTGTACTCCAATTACCATGCTGCACATTTCCTTATTGTCTTCCCGTATCCTTCTTGTTTCAGCTGTGGTGCGTGCCTTGCACAGCCGTTTACCGGCTTTCATGCGTGTTTTCATCCATGTTCACATGAACTTTCGGTTACCTTGTGTGCTCTCAGCTAAACAAAGCTATGGCTACTTCCACACCCCTATCCTGTGGCTTTGCTTAGCAACACGCAACACGGATTACTAATGATCCAATGTGCTTACAGCTATGGTGGTGCGCTCCTCTCTTGATGTCACGTTTACCTCCAGGCCACTCCTTGGTGTTGTACCGCTACGCCGTGTGGTACATCCTTACGCCGGCGGGGCGTTTGCAATTCAGTATTACTTGACTCATTTGCATGGCATTGACCGCTAATTCCTAGTTACCGCACGGAACACTGTCACAGACCCTTAGCAACCCTTGCACCATGGTTGTGGTGTAGCATGTGTGCCATTGACTGTTATGGGGATGTCATGAATTGTATTACATTGCAGTTTTATGACATCTAAATATATTTTCTTTGTGATCCCATTTGCACACAGATGCACTGCGGTTTTACTTTGCGTTGGTGTGGCCATGACATTAAATGTTATTTTTTATATGTTGTGGATGTTGTTTTATGCCTTTGGCTATATATTTAGCCATTGGCATATATTAACATTATAATACGTAAGTTTGGTCCACTTTCATGGCTCCGATTTTATGTTTAACAAAATGTAAACTGTTTTTTTTTTGTTTACATTTCTACATGCTTATGCTACACCTGCACCACTTTATGAATTGCTACATACCTTCATTTGCATGCTACACTGCTGTGCATGGGGTATTTAGCATACATGCGCCGGGAGCTGTGCAGCTCTGCTGTACGCTAGAAGCGCACGTGGAAACAGCTCTTACCTGAATTGCTCGGTGGCCATATTTGGCGCTAGATCACCAACGCTACTCCAGCGCATGGCGCAAGCTTCATGAATCCCAGGGAGTGGCACTGAATCGAGAGATAGATGAAGACAGTTGACATGATACACCATCCCCATGTAGAAAATGGGGAAGAAGGGATTTGATGATTTTTTTATTTAAATCAGTAATGCATATATTTTGCAATCTTATAATGCACAGCAGTGCTTGTATTATAAAAAATAATTGTTCTTATGCAGAGATATTCGATCGTTGATACACCACATGTTCAAAACACCCCATTCAGGACCCATTTTAGTTTTGTTTTGCTGTAACTGATGAAATAATTGAATTCTAATTCTAAATATATTATGTTGCTCTATTCTACATTATAGTTCATTCATTTTCACTTTTACCCTCTTTATCTTTTAGATGGTGATAAGAAATCCATAGCCTGTGCTGACAAGCAGTGGGCATAAGGCAGAAAAACAAATTGTGGGAGGGATGTTAGTCTATCTCAGGAGATGCATAGATATACACACACACACACATACACACACACACACACACACACACACACACACACACACACACACACACACACACACACACACACACACACACAAAACCCTAAGTGGTTTACCATTTCATCTCTTGGCATGTCGTTGGGATGGGGGAGGAACTCTAGCCAGGAACTGAACTGGAGAGCTAAGCAGCAGTGGGAATTATTGCACTACTTTAATATATTTTTTGGAGATTAAAAAAAAATGGCAGACAATAATTATACTGTTTATCAGGTTTCATTTCTTTCCTTTACAAGTTAATTTAAAGAAGATGACTTACTGTAAAGAGCTTCTGAGGCAGGGTCCTAGAAGGGGTACTTTAAAAATAACCCTCAGTTCTACTTAAACTGCTGGATGTAATAGAAGAAGTAATAAAGGATAGCAGGGTTGGATTGCCTTGCTAATTTTAGAATACAGTATGTATGAAGTCAGCTAATAATGTTATATTTGCTGATGACTTAACAGGTAAGAACATATAACAACTATGCAGTCTGAGATGTCAAAAGACAAACATTTTACCAGTACTGTCACATTCAAACATGATCATGAGTAAACATTAAGTAAATTATCTATTTTAAAATATATAGCTGGACAATCAGTAAATATTTGTCTGCATTTTTGAGGAAAAATACAGAGGGTGACAGAAAGGCAAAAAAAAAAAACTAAATGTCAGAATTCTGCCTATACAGTGAAAGGTCAAATAGTTGAGCAAAGCATGGCAGAGAGTTAAGGTAAATGGGTATTTTTCTGCATATAAGAAAGTAGCAGCTGAGACAGTGCATAATGGCTCTAGTACATTTTAAATGCATATTAATGGTAGACACAAAGATATGTCTGTGATCTCCTCAGCTGTCATCTCACAAATTAGGGACATGGACATGCCAATATAAAACATACAATGAACTGTTTAGCATGTATCCGTAATAACCTTTCCGTGACCCTTCAGGGAGGTACTGCTGGTGGAATGTAAAACTTCTGTTGGGGGGAGGGGGAGATGTGCCTAGCACAACATCATAATGGGAATGTAGTTATACTCCCAGTCCTTAAAAACAAAACCACAAAGCTATATAGAAAAAACATATACTTACACTCACCATAGGTGCATACGTGCACATGCACGCACGCACACTGCATACATTTAGAGGCACAGAGAGGATAATACCCCAGTGACTTAGTTGATGGAACAAACTAGTTAAGAAGACTTATAAAATTAAAACATATTTACTTTTAAAAAAGAGGACGCTGACTGAACAAAGCAAACAGCATCCCAACTGTACATCCAGCATTATCCATAATGATAATAAATCCAGTCTGCTGTAGCTACTAAAAATAAAAGCTATAGCTACAATAAAATACATCTAAAAGCAGTGTGGAAGACAACAAACGCCCAACCTCCTCAAAAGAACAGACATGCATGCACACACACACACACACACACACACACACACACACACACACACACACACACACACACACACACACACACACAAACACACACACACACACACACGCACAAACACTAGGTTCCCCTCATCCTCTTTGGGCCTTCATTTTGCATATCTCCACCCCTGTCACTAGGGTATTATCCTCTCTGTGCCTCTAAATGTATGCAGTGTGCATGCACACACACACACACACACACACACACACACACACACACACACACACACACACACACACACACACACACACACACACACAGAAATTGCTGTTAGAAGATGTTCAAAAACATAACTTTATTCCATTCCCTAGAACCACAGTGGTCTACAAGAATTACAGGATGAATGTGAACTCCCAAGTCCCTAAAACAAACAAACAAAAAACTGGCACAAACTACATTTACTTTAATGTAACATGCAAGTCCTACATATGTGCAGCACTTTAGGAAGTCATCACCAGCTGCAGAGGATGGTAAAAACAGACAACACAGACAACTGAATGAAGTCTGCAGATATAGTGTGATTATTTAATGGGGTATGCAGTTTCTGTCTTCTTTTTTAATAATGAAATTGTATAATATGAATAACCCTCTCCTGTGTCAGGGTGATGCTGAGTTATCAACAGATCATTTATATGTTTGAGATCAAACTCACGCCAAAATGAGTAAACCAGCATTATTCACAGAGTTATATATTATTTCTAAATCATTTACCACTTATCTCTTGCATAAAAACAATAACTGGATGTAGACTGAAGACTTCTAAAGGGTGCTCATGGTCACCTCTGGAAAAAAGACTGAAAAAAACACTAGACAATACTGAATTCTTTAGAAGTAACCATCTCTGCAAGCTACTGTGCTCAGAAACATAGAAAACATAATGTACAAAATCATTACTCTTTGATGTGGTCTCAGCCACTACAATTATTTCATCTTGCAAAGACAATGATGGTTCAGTTAAGAAAACAGCCATAATACAATGAAGTGTTTAAGGCCATAATAAGATTAAATGTGGACTAGTTTTATTAACTTTCACAGTATGGAATCAATGGTTAGAGTACCCTTTAAAGAGTAACACCATAAGAGGTAAATTAAGGAGGAATAATTTGTGTTTATTACCAATGTCCCCAGGAGAAGTGAAAATTGCATTTATTAGATAAAACTTGAATATCCAGTGTATCTTGAAAATGTTTAACAAGCATCAGTCACTGTGTTTAACTGTGTTTTGCATTTTGGTGCACTGATATGCTAGGGAGTATAAATGCTTCATTACGTAAGTGCCACAAAACATTTTCTGTGGCGTCTTCCTTTTTGTGACACTATAGTAGTTGTACTCAGCAAAGACAGCTGGATGTTGGAAACATTGGCATGCTGGCTTACAGGCTACTCCTTCATGTTCATGTAAGTCTGGGGTACTAAAACATTGGAAACTATTAATATGATGTGAACTAAATAGCCACAATAACCTACCATAACTGCTTTTATTTTTTTTTTGCTTTCCGTGACATGATGCAGCCTTTATACAACAAGAAGGAAGGCTTCTTAATTGTTTAATGGCTGAATGGCTGTATGATATTTAATCAGCTTGTGGCATACTATCAGTATCTGGTCAGATATGGTCATGAATAGCAACAATGACATCAACAACTCCACTTTCATGTACCACAGTGGAAGGTGTCAAAAATAATTATCATTTATCATTTGAGCTAAACTTACTTAATCTAAACACAACTGATCCAAAAAATTGATTGAACGCACTGTTAATTTAATCATAGTATTCAGTAAATAAATCTCTGGAGTATCTTACTCATGTGTACTAACCTTGTCCCTGTCCAAACCCAGGGCCGGCACCACCATTAAGGTTAATTAGACATATACCTAGGGCACAGATCATGAGGGGTTGAGCCAGGGTGGCTTGTAATACCTCTCTTATTTAGTTAAATATAGTGAGTATTTATGGAACTCAGAGCAGCATGCATGTGTGCTCGAGTTCCACTTTAACAAAACAAAAAAAAAAAAAAACGACTTTTCTTTTTACTATTGCTGGACTGCTTTAAAAACAGTCCGGATTAACTAGAGACTGCAGGGATTCAAGTCCGACTGGCCTCTTTAGTCAGCAGCCACGTACATGACGTGGCTGCTGATTAGTCCTGTTGCTCTCGCATTCTCTTCCCGCTCTTTGCATTGGGTAAAGCAACGAGCAAGAGTGGGAGAGTGGCAGTGGAAACTTTTTCCGAGCGTGAATTTTATTACTGTTAATTGAAAACTAATCCACAGTGACAGCAGATAGTTTCTTTTCAGGTAAGTGTGAAACAAATATATATATATATATATATATATATATATATATATATATATATATATATATATATATATATATTGCATTTTTTTTCCTGGCAGGGCCAACCAGATACTACATATTACATATTTTTCCTGGCAGGGTCAACCAGATATTTTCTGCAGTTTTTTTTCCTGGCAGGGTCG
>NC_056743.1:1046045691-1046050691 GCF_019279795.1 Protopterus annectens
AAATAAATACTGTGAGTGAAAGAGCCACTCAGCATGCATGCACATGGCTGCATACTGAGGAAAGTTTCATATAAATATCCTTGATTACATTTTTAGTAAGCAGAGAAAGGAGAAAGTGTATTTTCTGATGTTTCCTAGCAAGCAACTCTGAATAACTAAAACAAAACAAAATATCAAGGTGCTGTAAATACAGAAGTCATTTGGCATATCTACCAAATGAAAGACCTTTTAATACATAATGTGCACATTTTTCAAGTTGTTGGACAATTAATAGTAGAAATAAATAAATAGCAGGCAGGCTAACCATATAGGTTGTTCAGCTGCCATACAAAATAAGGGGATGTTTTAACCTGACCATGAGGTGAAGAAGAGAGTACAGGCAGGGTGGAATGGGTGGAGAAGAGTGTCAGGAGTGATTTGTGACAGACGGGTATCGGTAAGAGTGAAAGGGAAGGTCTACAAGAGTGTAGTGAGACCAGCTATGTTATATGGGTTGGAGACAGTGGCATTGACAAAAAGGCAGGAGTCGGAGCTGGATGTGGCAGAGTTAAAGATGTTAAGATTTGCAATCGGTGTGACTAGGATGGATAGGATTAGGAATCGGTATATTAGAGGGTCAGCTCATGTTGGACAGTTTGGAGACAAAGCAAGAGAGACGAGATTGCGTTGGTTTGGACATGTGCTGAGGAGGGATGATGGGTATATTGGGAAAAAGATGCTAAGGATGGAGCTGCCAGGTAAGAGGAATAGAGGAAGGCCTAAGATAAGGTTTATGGACGTGGTGAGAGAGGACATGCAGGCGGTTGGTGTGACAGAGCAAGATGCAGAGGATAGGAAGAAATGGAAAGAGATGATCCGCTGTGGCGATCCCTAACGGGAAAAGCCAAAAGAGAATGATGATGACCTTCTAGAGTCTGTACAATGAAAGCATACAATTTGTCGGCACTCTGGTTCATATTCACAAATGTCTGCTCAGCACTGCAATGTCAATAATATTGAATTCCTAACAGCTGCACTTAAAATTAACATACAAAAATTGAAATATTTACTGATGTGTGTATATATATATATATATATATATATATATATATATATATATATATATATATATAGATCTGTCATTTCGCTGAAAATTTCTGACATAGGGCCCAAATTGCCGAATATCCATTTTGCCAGAAATAGTACTGACAGTGTATCTGCCCTTTTCCCCACTGTAGTGTGATCTCGGAGTGAGAATATTAAAGTAGGGGGGTGTGGGGGCACAGCCCCCTACAATAGGGGGTGTGAGGGGCATAGCCCCCCACCCAATACAGTTTAATATTCTCTAGTATTGTTTTATATTGAGTAGTCCCTATTAAAAGGGTAAGTAGTTTATAACCTGAGTAGGTGGGGGGCTATGCCCCCCACACCCCCCTACTTTAATATTCTCACTCCGAGATCGCACTGCAGTGGGGGAAAAGGGCAGATACACTGTCATTACTATTTTCGGCGAAATGGATTTTTGGCAATTTGGACCCTGTCAGGAATTTTTGGCAAAATGTCATAGACCCATATATATATATATATATATATATATATATATATACACATACATACACCTCATACTGGAGACAAGCCAGGTACAAAGGATAACTACAGATGTAGCTCTTGAAGCAATAATCCTAGGTGTCTTTAAGACTGATTAGCCCAAGAGTATTAATACGACTTTTCTCTCCAGTATCAAGCTATGTGGTGTAACACACTTGATACATATGACAAGGACAAATTAGGCTACTAGAAAAGAAAGTATTTTAGATTGAATACTAACTACAGACTGTAGCAAAGTCACCCATGCAGGAATTATACCTGACACCATTAGTGAGCATAATCTGGGTTACGCCATATGGAAACATACTAAAATACACAGAAACATCCAATATAAAACAATCAGAAATACATCCAAATTCTCTCCTATCCTTAAGCATAGCAACTTAGTACCATTAAAACAGTATCTTTAGATGATAAGGTAACTCCAACAAAACCTTTGCCATGTTGAACTCTGTGGCCATTCAATGTAGAAAAAGAGTCAAATCAAAACCTGGACCATGGCTTACGCCAGAAATAAAACAACTAATGCATAATAGAGCAAAACATATAAAAGTAACCATCTTAAAAAAAATTACAATAATATCAGCGCTAAAAAAAATCTATGGATATCATTCTAGAGGATATTAGTTTACAGGACAACCACAGTAAAACTGCAAAAAAAGTTTTGATCAGCCATCAGTAACTTTATATAACCTGATTAAAAAAACACAACCCTGCCCTTTTTTTTAGATGAAACAGACTATAATACAGAATGCAAAGTTAATTTACAATGTGTAAATGTTGCTGACTAAATTAAGAAACTGTACATACCCAACATGTCAGTAAGAAATATGAAAAGTGTCACTACTACCTTCTCACCTACCAAAACCCCTACCAGCACAATCCCTTATTTACCTTTCTTGAAGCTGGGAACATACCACATGAATATTTTATTATGGCTTCACAGGTCATTGCATACTAAATATCTGTGCTATAAACCAGTCCCTTCAAAAAGTTGTTGTCCCCAAACTCTGAAAACTGTTCTAAATTTTCCCCTTATATAAAGGTCGCAAATTTCTTGAAATAATAAAATGCATAACTATAGCTATCTTGTTTCCTATATACAAAGTATTTCAAAATGTGTACAATTCATTTATCTAACCAAGAACAAGTTACCTTCCACAAGCCCACATGGATTTAGGCCAGACAATAGCAAAGAAAGAGCATTACTAGCTTTCAAACTTCTTCTTCTTTCGGCGATTCCCAGTTAGGGGTCGCCACAGCGGAACTCTGGTCCGCTAATGATTGGCAGTAGATTTTTACAGTGCCGAGGTGCCAGCTCGATGCCCAACCTTAAACAAAGGAACGCTCATTTATGCATGCCTTTCTAACACCACTCGACCGCGGGGAGGACATGCAGACTCCACACAGAAGGCGCTCCAGCCGAGAATCGAATGGGAGAACCTCTTGCTGTGAGGCGACAATGCTACCACTGCACCAATAAACTAATTTCTTTAAATACAAAATCAGTGTGAAATGGACACATCCATATTTATAGACATATCAAAAGCATTTGATATAGGTTCATATCCCATACTATTACCAAGACTCGGTGAATTGGGTCTCACCAGCAATACATTAAATTGATTTAAAAGTTACCTCAGTCACCTAACATAGGGTGTACACTGGGCAAATAAACTGTCAACTCCTCGGCAAATAACAATAGGCTTGCCATAAGTTCCATTACTGCGACCTTTACTCTTTAACCCAGCAAATCTAATACAATATGCAGATAACGCAACAGTAATATGCAGCCTCTTCAATGAAACAACTCCAAGCTGACCTATACATTTCCTTTCCAAAAACTGGCAGCCAGATTGAGCCAACTAAAGTACTCCTAAATCCCAATTTAACTAATGCTATTTTCTCCTCAAACCCACCAAACTAACCTTTTTAAAACACCTTTATTAAATTAGCATTAAAGTCACAGGCAGACATACATTAATAGAAAATAAAATAAACCATATTAACATTTTGTTTTCATTTATATACATTATACATTACTTTTTTTCTTTCTTTATAACATTTGTCATTCAGTCTAGCTTTACATAAATTGCTCATTTCCAGCCTTCCCTTAAACATCACTCCTCCTCCTCCTAAACATTATTCTGAATGTATTGTTTACACAAATTCCATTTATTTCTATGTAATTTGCTCCGTCTGCTTTCTACAGATCCCATGTCCAGTTCTTTTATCCATTTTAAAATATTCAATACTTGAAATGCAGTTGGTTTAGATACCCATTTCCATTTCCTAGTAATTGCTTTTCAGCAGCTAATAGAATTAAACTTAATAAAACCTTATTATGCCTAGGCAGTTTGGATCCTGTGTCCCACCTCAAAAGAATCATTTCCTTAATTATAGCCATTTGCTCCCCCCATATTTCTGACAGAGTACTCCATGTGAAATTCATAAAAATCTGACAATCCAATACACTCCCAAAAACATGTTTCCATTTGCATCTTTATATCATAACATACCTTCAAAATTTGCTATCTACCTGAAGAAAAATGTTTTGAAGTCTGCTTTGGGCATAAAGATATCTGTACAAACACTTCCAAGGAAACAAATTATCATGACTTAATAATACTTTCATTCAATTATACTAGAGTCTAGCTAGTATAAAATATAAAAATACTGGCAATAATAATTGACCATAAATAGGCTGTATTACAGGAGGAAGAAAATCATGGCAAAAATAGGAGGTGCAGCACCCAGCAAGATAAAAGCACTCTCATCAAATTAAGCAAACAACACAGAAGACAAATAAAGTCTACCAAAACCAAATTTTGAAGTATTTGGCTTCCCATGCTAAGGACAACCACAAAGCATTCTTTAGCTATCTCCGCAACCCCAAAGGCAATACACAATTGTGTGCAGAGCTCATTGTAAATGGAGCCACCTATACTGAGCCAGAAGATATAACAAGCCTGCTGGCCAATAAATTCAGCTCCAACTTTACCCATCTCTCCTCCCCTCTATCTTCCCTCAGGAAATACCATCAAATATAACTCTCCCTTGCTATCACTAGGAAACAGGTCCTTAATGCCAAGAACATTGCATCAATGGGCACAGACAATATCCCATGATGCCTTCTAAACAGCATGAAACATAACCTATCAGGCCTCTGGAATTGCTATTTAACTATAGCCTCCAAACAAGCTTCATGCGTCATGAATGGAGAACAGCAACAGTCATCCATCTGCACAAAGGTGGGCCATGTATAGACCCTGGAAACTACAGACCCATAAGTCTCACTGCTCTTATATGTAAAACCATGGAAAGAATTATCAAAGGAAATTATCAATAGTAAACCTCCATACACTGAACCCAACCCAGCTTGGTTTTGTCAAGGGCAGGTTATGCCTACTCAA
>NC_056743.1:1046055691-1046125691 GCF_019279795.1 Protopterus annectens
TACACTATCTGTAAAAATCAACCCTGTGCCACCAGCTAACCATGTTGTGTTCACCATTTCTCCAGAACAAACATTTTATCACTGTCTGGAAACCTAAGGAAATTAATTTGCCCCCTCCATAATGATGACCTTTCTACTAGGGCCATCATATGTAACACAGACTTATATTCTCATCTCAGTTACTGAAGAGTAACATTCATGCCTATCCACCACAAGTATGATGGTAAATTCAAAAACTAAATGTAAACAAGCTTTAAAATAAAATGAAAAATCAGTGCATTAAGCAAGAAGTTCAATTCCTCCCACTGTAAAGTGGATCTGAAAAATGTTTTTGTAAGTAACACAGGAGCACCATCAATTTCAGAGTAGGTTTGAAATAAATATTCCTACCACTACTAAAGGTAATTGCAGGGCTATCTTTATTTATCTCAGAAAACACAGAAGAAGTGCCAAATATTCCTTTTAGTATTTTCCCATTTATTATCCTACTCTAAGACAAATTACTACCTAAAAGGTCCTCCGTGCATTTGAAAAAAAAAAAGCTAGATCTAAGGGTCATGGTAATACACCAGGTTATCGCATAGTCAGCACTACGCACAGCTGAACTGAATTCCTCCTCAGCCTATTCAGCTTCAGTCTCTCCATTGGTTATGTACCCTGAAGCCTGGAGAAAAGCTATTGCAGTGTCATCTACATAAGCGTGGCCCCACCACAAACCCTGGGCACTACAAACTAATTAATGTTACTAGCATTATCCGTAAGGTCAGGTTTTGTAAAAGGTAGGTCCTGTTTACATAATGTATGAACTTCTTTGAAAATTTCACAGATGCCCCAAATCATGGCCAGTCTGTTCTCACTACTTACCTGGATCTTGCTAAACCCTTTTATACAATTCCTCAGTTTGGTTTTACTGATAAACACAACTGTATGCATATTAATCATGATGTCACACCAGAAAAGCAGAAAGCTGGCTTTCTAAGAGGACTCACACTGTTTGTTTGCACTTTGATCTTGATCACCATGCTGGGAGGGTCCTAGCTGAAAGGATAAAGCTTTTAAGGGAAAGCAATACCTGTCTTTCCAGAAGTTCTTGTTGTTCCATCAGCAGCACTGACACCAGCACTGTATGCTGGAGGTCTTATTTTTGAGTCTGAAATGACAGCTAATATTCCTTTCATTCCTATGATTCTAATAGTGGCTAAATAGGGGACTTTATAGGTTCATAGGTAGGTACTAGGCTATCTATCTGAAGGCATTTATAAGCTTACCCGGAATGTGTTGGCTTTTGCTGCCCCCTTAAATTAGTTCCCTGTGCCTCTGTCCAGCAGAGCCACAGAAGTGATCCCCGGGGTAAACATTCTGTTTCCCATCCATCCATCAAGGTTTCTCTTGAAGAGGGTTAGCGAGAAGCTCTGCCTAATGTAGATTGGAGCCTTGTTCCAGAGCATGGGAAGTCTCTGGGACAGGAATCTATCCCTCCAACATGTCTTATTTATTGTTGTGGTGAGGTTTAGATCCCTAGAGTGTGTGGCTCGAGGGGATATGGTTTTCTTTAGGTGGAGCATGCCCATCAATTCTGGATTGGATATGGCCTTGTATGTCAGGCTGAGATCACCTCTGAGTAGGTGGTATGCAACCGAGTACAGCTGGAGTTTCTTCAGTCGAGCTGCATAGGGCATCTGTTTGAGCCCAGTTATCCTCTTGGTGAGGTGCTTCTGTGGTCTTTCTAGCTGTTGCAGGTGTCTTGTAAGGTACATCCCAAATGGGGCATTGTACTCTATGATGGGTCTGATGAGTGATGCGTAGAGGGGCAGAATGACCTCTTTTGATCTGGATACAAACCCTTTTGTGATTAGGTGGGCCACACAGAAGGATTTTCTAGCCACTTTGGCAATGTGATTATCAAAGGAGAGGTTACTATCTACTTGGGTCCCCAGATCCCTTATTACATCTTCCGCATTTAGGGGGCTACCACCTATGTGGTAGTTTGTGGGTACTTTACTTTTCCAAGGTGGATGACTATGCACTTTTTGGCATTTAGCTTGAGGCCGTGGTTTTGACACCAGGTATCTGTCTCAGTGAGACCCTTTTGGAGGATGTCTGTGTTAGCCAGAGAGTCAATTATAGCCCCTAGTTTGCAGTCATCTGCAAACTTGGTCAGCCATAGTCCTCCTGTGCTTGCCTGTACCTCTGAGAAGTATATGCCGAACAGGAGGGGTCCTAGGACTGAGCCCTGGGGAATGCCACTTGTAACCATTTAGAGTCAGATCTAGTTCCCACAACTCTTATCATGTGGGTTCTGTCTGTGAGCCAGTTGGCAACCCATCTCGTGACATAGGGGTTTATGTTCAGGCTGGTGAGCTTGTCTATAATACCAGAATGGGGAATGGTGTTGAAGGCCTTTGCGAGGTCTAGGTAGGCTGTGTGGACCACCTTTCCCTCGTCTATAGCCTTGGTAACTGTCTCAAAGAAGTCCACCAGGTTTAGGAGGCATGATCTGCCCTTAACAAAGCTGAACTGGGTAGGGTCCAGTGTTTGGAGGTTCTCAATGTCTCTGTTAATGAGATCCATGATGTGATGATGCACTCCATAGCCTTGCAGACAAAGCTAGTCAGGCTTATAGGGCGATAGCTCCCAGGGGTCTGTTGTGGCTCCACCTTTGTGGAGCGGAATAACCGCTGCTGTGTGCCACTCTATGTAGCCTGTGGAGAGGCTGATTTTGAACAGTGTGTTTATGTGAGGGGTTAGTTCATCTTTGAGCTCATGTAGGACACAGCCTGGGACACTGTCTGGTCCCATTGATGCTGTGTTTTTGGCTTTGGGGAGGGCTGTTTTAACCTGAGTGTCTGGGATTTCAGGGGAACTACATTCTTCTGGTATGGTTATGGGCTCTTTTGGGGGTGACAGGGGGTTAAAGTTTGCACTGAACCTGTTTGTGCCAGGATGTTGGCAATATCAGTCAGTTCAGTGTATTTTGTGCCATTCTGCACTAACTCCGAGCAGATCTGAGAATTGCCACTTAGATTCTTGACATTGCTAAAGAACGTCTTGTGGTTATCTTTGGAGTCCTTGACAATTTTTCTTTCAAATCTCGCCTTGGATGATTTTATGAGGGATCGTAGTTTCTTGCTGATATTGATCAGGGATGTCTTCCCTTATTGGGATTTCACTCTTTTCTGTACTAGTTTACTCCTTCTATTGTATAGCTTGTTTATGGCAGGGATCCACCAGACTGGTTTCCTTTTCTTGGAGGAGTGAGTCTTGGTTTTGCTTGGGATAGCATGATCCATGCATTCTTGTAGGTGCCCGTAGAGTGCATTAGTAAAGGATTTTGCAGCTTGGACAGAGTTATCCTTAAGCATGGGGGCTTTGAAACTTTCCACCTCGGTCTTAAGTAACGTGAAGTTTGCTTTTGAAAAGTTTTTTCACGGTGGTTTCTTTGACTGGGGGTGGGGGCGGAATGTGGATATCCAGAGTGATTAGTTTATGGTCAGATCTAACCAGCGAGGGGTTGACCTTTGGTGTGGAACACCAGTTGCCCATGTTGGTGATGACCAGGCCCAATATGTTGTCACCTCTGGAGGGGGTGTTGACCAGTTGATCCAGGGTGTTTGAGTTTATAAATTCTAGGAAATGTTGGGCAACGGAGTTAGTACTTGAGTAGTTCTCCCAGTTAACGTTTGGGTAATTGAAATTACCCAATATCAGGTTGTTTGGTAGGACCTTTATGTTTCCCAGTGTTTCCAGAAATGCGGAATGGGGGTCCTGGGACATGGTGGGTGGTCTGTAGCAAGCTACAATTTGAATTGCAGTTTTGCCCGTTGTTAGTTGCACATGGATGATCTCTGAAGCATCATACTGTTCCACTAACCTGGAGGAGTGGGTATCCTTGATGAATAAGGATACGCCCCTGCCTTTTGTATTTCGGTCTGGGTTTTGTAGCTGAAATGTATGGTATGAGTTGTAGCCTGGTAGTGCTGGGGTGCTCTCTGGAGCCTTAAACCAGGTTTCTGTTACTGCACATATATCAATTTTCTCCATACTGAGGAGGGCCTCGAGTGCGTGCATTTTGAGGTTTAGACTTCTGGCATTGAGTAGCATTACCCTCAGTTTTTTGTTACTTGTGCTATTTACAGTGGTGAGTTTGTCTTTTGAGCCTTGCCTAAAAAAGGCACTATGGGGGTGGCAAGAGCCTTAGCCAGTATTCAAAAGCCTAAGGGTGACAGGTGCAAGACGTCTCTAGCGAAGCAGCATGGCTTGGCGAGCATGTCATCCCAGGCTGACAGACCCTGGATCCCCTTTGAATGACACCAGAAGCTTAGCCAGTTGTTGAAATTGATAATTTTTTCTTTATACCGTGGTATAATTCTTGGTGAGGGCAGGATGCTACTCAGGGTCAGGGTCATACCGGCCTGGGCTACGTGATCAGAGAGCTCTTACATGTCTCTTTTCATGTAGTCCAGAGAGGTATGGCTCAGGTCATTCAAACCAACATGGACAATGACAGAGTCGTATTTGTACTTGTTCTGGAGTGACCTGAGTGCTTGTGTTATGTGGCGGATCCTGGCACCCAACAGGCAGCTAACAGTAACCTTCTCCTTGTTCAGCCTAGTGAGTAGGACGTCAGTGTGCCTGACTATAGAGCCACCTATTACTAGTGTGTTGGGTATGTTATTTTGCCTTAAGGGCTGTGATTGCGTGGCACACTAGTTTTGTGAAGTATGTGTTTCATGGTTTATGTTGGGGGGATGGAGGTTGCTTGGATGTCTGCTTTGGAGGTCTGTGTTGCTTTTGCAGGTTTTTATTTAGAGTTTCCTCGTATGTTTTTGTGTATTTATGTGTGTTTTTTGCCGGTGCTGGTTTCATAGGTCTATGTGAGACTGGTGGTGTGATGCAAGTAAGTCCCTTCTCCTCTTGACTGTCTAGTCCAGTCTTGAGTTGAGAGAGCTTAGCCTCCAGTTTAGCTGTATAATTGCATCTCTCGCATGTATTAGTGTTTGGTGGTAGGAGGAGAGGGTTGTCTGTGCACATGAGGCAGTTGTAACATTGCCTCAAAATGCCCAGATTCACCAGTTGGACTAGAGAGTACACCTGAAACTTCCCTTTGAACATACCTGGATAGGTACAGTGAACTGTTTTACTAATTGGCTGGTAAGGTCGAACAGAAAGCCTTCTACAGTATAGGGGGGTCTAGTGCTAAGGTTTATTAGTGTTTGCTATGAGTTTTGAGTAAGTGCCGGGCTGAGAAGTGAATGGTTTGAGTGCTTAACTTGAAAGTTTGTCTAGTTCCAAGGGAAAAACTGAAGAGCAGACTTTGTGGAGCCGGGAATAGTTATACCCTAGCTAACTGGCGCTGCCCGGTGCGCAAAACCTTGCAAATGCCGGTTTTATAGCAGGGCAATGAAAGAGAGAGAAATTAGCCCAAAATGGCCAATAAACTACTAATTTCTGGCCTGAAACCACTCCTCCAGGGACAGATAGGCTGCTCAAAGCTCCCCTCTCTCACAAGTGAACAGAGAAACTTCCTTTTATCCAAGTAAGGTATGGGCAAACACAGAAACTTGTAACACAGCCCTGAATTCAGCACTAACCTGAAAACTGGACTATACTAGCTTAGAAAGGTGGGAAAACAAGTATATATATATATATATTTTTTTTTTTTCAGAAAATAAAGCAGATACAATCAAAAAACACTTTAAATGCACATAAATGGCTATCACACTTGAGTGTGTAGCCTACAATAGTTAAACAGGTAATTTAAACACCAAAATGACTTTGTTAAAGTGCAGGTAGTAAAATAAGTACAATATGTAGCTGAAACAAGCTTTTTAAATCACAGAAACTCTACAAAATCGGCATTTTAGGTGGAATTAGCTAAAGGCAGCAAGAAAATACAGAAAAATGATACTTGATCATTCCAAATTCTTTCTTCTCTCTCTGCTGCTATAGAACGCTGCAGGCAGGATTGCCAGACATCCCTATTCGGATGGGACTGTCCCGAGATCAGCAACCTGATCCCGAGTCCTGCCCTGCCGGTTTAAATCCCGGACAGCCTCCGCTTTGTTTTTTTTTTTTTTTTTTGATTGGCCCGTATACCTGCATACGGGCCAATCAAAAATCACTAAACACGGAGCTTCTTGCGTTTAATGCGGAAGTTCCGCATTAAACGAAGCTCCATGTTTAGCGATTTTTGATTGGCCCGTATGCCGGTATACGGGCCAATCAAAACATCGCGAAACAGAGCTACTTCTGTTTAATGCAGAACTGCGATGTTCCGCATTAAACAGAAGTAGCTCTGTGTTTAGCGATTTTTGATTGGCTCGGGCCAATCAAATAAAAAATAAACACAGAGCTACTTCTGTTTAATGCAAAACCACTCCTCCAGGGACAGATAGGCTGCTCAAAGCTCCCCTCTCTCACAGGTGAACAGAGAAACTTCCTTCTATCCAGGTAAGGTATGGACAAACACAGAAACTTGTAACACAGCCCTGAATTCAGCACTAACCTAAAAACTGGACTATACTGGCTTAGAAAGGTGGGAAAATAGCTATTTTTTTTTTTTTTTTCAGACAATAAAGCAGATGCAATCAAAAAAACACTTTAAATGCACTGAAATGGCTATCACACTTGAGTGTGTAACCTACAACAATTAAACAGGTAATTTAAACACAAAAACGACTTTGCTAAAGTGCAGGCAGTAAAACAAGTACAATATGTAGCTAAAACAAGCTTTTTAATTCACAGAAACTCTAAAAAATAGACATTTTAGGTGGAATTAGCTAAAGGCAGCAAGAAAATGCAGACAAATTATACATAATCACTCCAAAGTCTCTCTTTTGTCTCTCTGCTGCTGTAGAACTTTGCAGGGCACCAGGCTGTAGCTTGCTGTGCTCTATACCTCTGAGTGTGTGCTAACCTGAAAACTGGACTATACTATTAGCTTAGAAAGGCAGGAAAACAAGTATAGTTTTGGGGTTTTCTTTGTTTTTTTCAGAAAATAAAACAGATACAATAAAAAAAAAAAAAACACTTTAAATGCACAGAAATAGCTATGACACTTGAGTGTGTAGCCTACAACAGTTAAACAGGTAATTTAAACACAAAAATGACTTTGTTAAAGTTATAGCAGTAAAATAAGTACAATATGTAGCTGAAAAGAGCTTTTTAAATCACAGAAACTCTAAAAAATCGGCATTTTAGGTGGAATTAGCTAAAGGCAGCAAGAAAATGCAGAAAAATGATACTTAAATCACTCCAAATTCTCTCTTTTGTCTCTCTGCTGCTGTAGAACTCTGTGGGACACCAGGCAGGGGCTTGCTGAGCTCTATACCGCTGAGTGTGTGTGTGTGTGTGTGTGTGTGTGTGTGTGTGTGTGTGTGTGTGTGTGTGTGTGTGTATATATACTATATATATATATATATATATATATATATACACACACACACACACACACACACAAAACATTTTTCAGATCTACTTTTGGTTTTATATTATTAGCTTTCAGTGAAATGAGATTTATAAATATAAAAACTAAGTATGTGGGGGGCTGTGCCTCCCAAACCCCCCTAATTGTATAAACTAACTCCAGGATTGCACTACAGTGCAGAAAAGGGCATATATATTTTATTTTCAATTGTCTTCTGCACTTGTGTTTTTGCAATCGGTGCAAATGTTTTTAGTATCCTTTTGTTGTCTGATAGAGCTGAATATCTGTTACTGTTGTGACCCTTCCAGATTGCAGTGAAATCTTTGTCTAGACAGGCCTAGCTCTAGCTGTTTTCTTTGTGGCAGAAAATAAAGCAGACTGGTTTAATATAGCTATGGGCATTCCTGCAAAACTACACAACAAGAAACCAATAAACAGCTTGCTGGTTAAAAGTCAACTGCCCCACCAAAGACACAAAAGCAGCAACAAGAATAAAAACGGCAGCATTTGTCCAAAGTACGGATCCAGACCACATAAAATATAAAACAGTAGCTTTAATAGTTGGCAAGAGCTTTCACCACTGTCCGTGGCTTCTTCAGACTATACATAAACATAAAAACACATAAAAACGTTTTTAAAAGCATTTACCTCATTAATTTCAAATATCCTAACCAATCAAATTGTATTGAATTGCACTAAACATGTCCCCCCATTCATCATCAAACATCACTTCCTTAATATATGTCATACTTTACTGATTTCTAACACTATTTTATTATATGCTAGATTCTAACAAACTTCCATAAACACTGTGTATTCAAAATTTATTATAAAGCATTATAAAAAAATGTTCTTGCATTAGCAGCACTTCATATTCTTAAGTATTCTTTTCATATTTTTATTTCACCAACTTTTCCAATAGGGCTCCATTCTAAATAAACATTTTCATTGCCATTTGTGCTAGACCACATCCCATACTACAACTCAGATCCTTCCAATTTTACAATTCAGCAGTATGTGCATCTATCAAAGCATATTCCATCAAAACGTTAACATCGACAGCACTTCATATCTTAAATTTTCTTTCCACATACTTATGTTACCAACTTTCCGAATATAGCTCCGTTTTAAACATACTTCTATTTTTACCTTTTTCACTAATATACAGTCAATACTGGACTTGGATCCTTCAGATATTGCATTTCTACAGTATATTCAGTATATCCCATCAAAATTTTAGCATAATTCTTTTTCGTTTCAGTATAATTGTAATTACAACTCCGTAGTGTTTATATTGTGAGAGCATGTACTCTCGTCATCTAGACCCTTGCACGCATGCTCTATGACGTCAATGTGCTATATGTCTACCTCGGAGTGAATTATACCAATACTTTCAGTTTGATACTGTGAAAAAGCAGACCTTAAGACCTTAATAATATATATACTATTTTAAAGTGCATATACCTAATCAAATCACCAAAATAATAATTAATAATGTATACAGAGCATCTCTGTTCAAATATACTTTCAGGTTATAAAGGTAAAATATTTATACTCATGCAATTTGTATATCTAGGTCAGTTGTGCACAATATTAAGCACCAAATATATTCTACATGAGTTATATAGATAGTGTCAGAAACCCTTATTTCAACATAGTATTTTATAGTATTTTTAGGAGTAAGTTGTGAGATATAATGAACTATATTTAAAAGTCTATCTATAGCCTCATATAGATATATATATATATATATATATATTTATATACATCAATAATTGCACCAGCATTCATCTAAGACACTAAAATTCCATATAACAAACATATACAAAATAAGTGTATAGTAGCACATAGGAATACAGCGATAGTAAACTCAGATTAGATGTCCCATATGTTGTTGTAGAGTAATAGATTTAGACATTTCATAAACAGTATGTAAGGAATATTATAATTAGACCAAACTCCCATTCAAAATGTCAGCAAAAACAGTTGTTATGGTCTAAGTAAACAGCTATATATAAATTAAACCATATTAATTATGTCATAAATATGCAATAAAAATATACAAAATCATAAGAACATCATGCATGCAAAAATAAACACATTATAATGCCAAAAATGTTTTTGTTAGATAAAGTTCCAGAAATATTAAATAGAATCCTCCAATTTCTACCTTAGTGGATATAATTCTTAGGGGCATATATTAATTATTAACCTATCATTACTTCCTAGGTAATCCCGGTGCTTCTAACGTACTTTTATGAACACTTTCCCATTCAATCCCTTTTCCTTGTCTGCTCTAAGCTTCAGTATCCAAGCTCACTTTTTTCTGTCAAATTCCTTACATTGCCCATTCGTTGCCCAACTATGACTTCATCTAATGCTATAAATTTAAAATCATGGTACCTCCCACTCTTCTCTATATATTTAGACAAAGCACTCACCGAGTCTCTATTCCTTATACTGCTGATATGTTCCTTTATACATTCCTTGAACATCCTATTTGTCTTGCCTAAATAGAAATGTGAGCAACAATCACACTGTGCCACATATATGATGTTCATACTACTACAAGTAGCTGTTATATTCATTTTATATCTATCACCAGTAACTGGATGGACAAATTCATCTGTATTTTTAACATATGGGCACATACTGCAGTGTGTGCATGCCCTAGTCCCCTTCCATGTACTCAAATTGTTCCCAGGTAACTCTCTAGGATAGCATAACATACGCTTAAGATTTTTTCTGTTCTTAAAAGTGAAACTAGGATGTTCACCAACAACTTCTTTTATTTTCCTATCCGTCATAAGCAGCGGCCAATGTTTATAAAAAGCATCTCTTACTTTCTTCACATCACTTGTATATGATATGGAAATGTTAACTGCCTCTTTCCTAGTTGTTATATTAACTTTCTCAGGTGCTTGATCTACCCGATTTGAAAAATACGGCTTCGCTATCCCTCCCCTAAGTGTCCTCACTTCCAATGTGCTAGTCACTTCATTCCCTTTATATCCCCTATCATACAAGTTGTTTTCAAGTCCTACTAATCCTTCAACAAACATATTCCTTGTTACTTAAGCATGACACCCTCATCCCTTGCCCTTTCACTATATTAGTAAAAGTTTTCTTGGGGTGCATACTGGTTCTATATAGTAGTGTGTTACGATAGCACTCTTTTCTATAAACTTTAGTATTAAACATATCTTCATTCCCTTTTGATACAAAAATATCTAAGAATGGCAAGCCTTCACCTGAATAATTCATTGTAAACTTCAGGAAACTAGTGATGGCTTCCACCTGATCTATAAGCTCTTCCAGTAACTGAGCCGTACCTCCCAAAATTAAAAAGATATCGTCCACAAATCTATGATAAAACTTCACATGATTCTTATATGACTCTAAGGGAAATATCTATTCCACTTCCCATTGGGCCATTACTGCGTTGGCATAGCTATTATCACATGTGCCCATAGTTATGCCCTTGCATTGTAAGTAGTACCTTCTATCAAATACAAACACGTTGTTCTCCAGAACTACTTCCATGAACTTGCATATCCTACCTATGAGATGCCCTCCATATTCACTATTTTGGTGGAGGAATCTTTGTAGATACTCAACGCTTTCATTGTTGGGAATTGATGTAAATAAAGAAGTTACATCAAGGTTAACAAAATAATCTCCCCCACTCATACTTGATGTCTGACTATATCTATACAAGCTCTCCAGAAAGTGTTTAGAGTCTTTTAATACTACTTGGGACCTATCCAAGATAGGTCTGATTTTCCTTTCCACAAAAATGGAAGATGGTTATGTAATCCAACCTTGGCCTGCAACTATAGGTCTAAATGGTGGAAATTTAGGATCCTTATGTATCTTGGGCTGGCCTTGAAAAGAGGGTATAATTGGATGTTCTACTGTTAGAAACTGAATCAGTTCCTTTGAAATGCCATGACTAATCATAAAGTTATTAATAACAATTCTAATCACCCTTTATCTGTCTTGAACATAGTCAATAGTAACAGACTTATACACTTTATCATCCACTAACATGCTGTATAGTGAATTATAATAATAGTCCCTTTCCATGACTACAGTCATGCCCCCTTTGTCTGCAGGTCCAATAACTATTTATGTATTCTCTTTTAAGTTTGATAAGGCCTTCTTCTCTTCCCATCTTAGATTTTTATATTTATCATTATTAGTATGTTTACTTAATGTGTTAATTAACTCATCTTCACACATTCTCCCAAAGGCCTCTAAGATTGGATGGTTAGGTGGCATATAACCACTAGGTTTCCTAAAAGTTTTTATCCCTCACTCAATCTCTTTAGGGAAATTTAGTTTCAGCTTAACATTTCTTAAAAATAATTTCAGATCAATAATGGTATCTGGAATGTCTGCTGCCTGTGCAGGGATAAATGATAAACCTTTTTGTAGCACTAGCATTTCATCTTTAGTTAACTGTTGTTGTGATATATTACAAACAATGTTCTTTTTTAATGTTGATTCTACATTTTCTTCAATGTAGGATATTCCATCATCTCGGGCTGTTCCTTCTTTTCATCCTCCCCATGCTGTTGGACCTGTGTTGTTGTCGCCCTCTCTCCTGACGTATGGGTAGGAAGAAAAATGGAAATGTTTGTGCTGTAGCCTGTATGTTCTCTTTCCTCCTCACTACGGGTTGGCCTGGTGGTATTTCATTCTCCATTTGTGAGGGAGCATTATCTAAGCTAGTTATTTCACTAGCTATACTTACAGGGCTCCCTGTTGTGTTGGGCATCAGCCCGTCAGACATGCCTTGTTGTATATCAGTTATCTTGTCAGTCATACTGTTATTTGTTGTTTCTCTCTCAATGTTTATTTCCACTTGGCTATGATGCAGTCTGTGGACAGTTTCAACCATTTCTCTCCTTTCACTCAGTCCTCTTGCCCCATTAACATTGGCTGCTGTTATTACAGGTCTTTGTGGTCTAGGCCAGGAAAATACATGGCCCTTTTTAAAACCTGCCATGCCTCTTTCTAATGTTTTCCATTTCTGTTGTATAGTTTTGCATTCATAGACACTAACATTGTCTGATATTGCACTCATAGCTTTATTAACAACAGTTTCAGGAAATTGTTCATATAATGTCTCTTGTTGCTGTGCAATATTAGAAGCAAGAATTACTTCTGTGGCCTGAAAAATTCATTCATTAGCTTCAGGTAACTGAAACTTGTTTCTAAATTTATTTTTTGCCATTTGCTTAACAGTTCTGGATATTGGGAGCCATATGTAGGCATTTTTAATATGCATAGGCCTCTAGGGATCACTTTGAACTGAAGACATGCTTCAAAGTGAAACCTTTGTAGTTGTAGCTTCTTAAGTTTAAATGCATCATTTTCTATATTATTAACCAACTGCCTTAATTTATAATGATCCACATTCATACCTTCCTCTTGCAGTGTCCCTTCATTCAAAGCTGACTCTACCATCAGAGGGTTCTCAGTGCTATTCAGCATCTCCAAAAATGTTTTAGTGTGCTTCCTTGTTTTACCTTGTCTCAGTGGATTATAGTCCAATTCAATGTTACTCTGGGCATTTCTTTCAGCCATACTCCAACAGGTTGTATAAGCAAAAATATACAACAAGAAACCAATAAACAGCCTGCTGGTAAACGTCAACTGTCCCACCAAAGACATAAAAACAGCAGTAAGAATAAAAACGGCAGCAGTTGTCCAAAGTACGGTTCCAGACCACATAAAATATAAAACAGTAGCGTTAATAGTCGGTAAGCACTTTCACCACTCTCCGTGGCTTCTTCAGACCATACATAAACATAAAAAAAATAACAACTTTTTAAAAGCATTTACCTCATTAACTTCAAATATCCTAACCAATCAAATTGTATTGAATTGTACTAAACACCCCCCCCATTCATCATCAAACATCACTTCCTTAATATATGTCATACTTTACTGATTTCTAACACTATTTTATTATATGTTAGATTCTAACAAACTTCCATATACACTGTGTATTCAAAATTTAGTATAAAGCATTATAAAAATGTTCTTGCATTAGCAGCACTTCATATTCTAAAGTATTCTTTTCACATATTTATTTCACCAACTTCACCAATAGGGCTCCATTCTAAATATACATTTTCACTGACATTTGCGCTAGATCACATCCCATACTACAACTTAGATCCTTCAGATTTTACAATTCAGCAGTATGTGCATCTGTCAAGGCATATTCCATCAAAATGTTAACATCAACAGAACTTAATATCTTAAATTTTCTTTCCACATACTTGTTACCAACTTAGCGAATATAGCTCCATTTTAAACATACTTCTATTTTTACCTTTTTCACTAATATACAGTCAATACTGGACTTGGATCCTTCAGATATTGCATTTCTACAGTATAGTCAGTATATCCCATCAAAATTTTAGCATAATTCTTTTTCGTTTCAGTATAATTGTAATTACAACTCCGTAGTGTTTATATTGTGAGAGCATGTACTCTCGTCATCTAGACCCTTGCACGCATGCTCTATGACGTCAATGTGCTATATGTCTACCTCGGAGTGAATTATACCAATACTTTCAGTTTGATACTGTGAAAAAGCAGACCTTAATAATATATATACTATTTTAAAGTGCATATACCTAATCAAATCACCAAAATAATAATAATGTATACAGAGCATCTCCGCTCAAATATACCTTCAGTTTATAAAGGTAAAATATATTTATACTCGTGCAATTTTTATATATAGGTCAGTGGTGCACAATATTAAGCACCACATATATTCTACATGGGTTATATAGATAGTGTCAGAAACCCTTATTTCAATATAGTATTTTATAGTATTTTTAGGAGTAAGTTGTGAGATATAATGAACTATATTTAAACGTCTATCAATAGCCTCATATAGATAAAGAAAAAGGATTGAATGGGAAAGTGTCCATAAAAAGTACTTTAGCAGCACGGGAATTACCTAGGAAGTAATGATAGGTTAATAATTAATATATGCCCCTAAGAATTATATTCACCAAGGTAGAAGTTGGAGGATTTTATTCAATATTTCTGTGACTTTATCTACCAAAATGTTTTTGGCATTATAATGTGTTTATTTTTGCATGCATGATGTTCTTATAATTTTGTATATTTTTACTGCATATTTATGACATAATTAATATGGTTTAATTTATACATAGCTGTTTACTTAGACTATAACAACTGTTTTTGCTGACTTTTTGAATGGGAGTTTGGTTTAATTATACTATTCCTTATATACTGTTTATGAAATGTCTATACCTATTATTCTATAATAATATATGGGACATCTGATCTGAGTTTACTATTGCTGCATTCCTATATGCTACTATACACACTTAGTGTGTGTATGTTTGTTGTATGGAATTTTAGTGGCTTAGATGAATGCTGGTACAATTATTGATGTATATAAATATATATATATATATATATATATATATATATATATATATATATATATATGAGGCTATAGATAGACTTTTAAATATAGTTCATTATATCTCACAACTTACTCCTAAAAATACTATAAAATACTATATTGAAATAAGGGTTTCTAACACTATCTATATAACCCATGTAGAATATATGTGGTGCTTAATATTGTGCACCATTGACCTAGATATACAAATTGCACGACTATAAATATATTTTACCTTTATAACCTGAAGGTATATTTGAGCATTTTTGCAACACTACTTATATTTGGTGTAGGGTATCATTAATATTATTATTGGTTAATATAATGAGCCAATTATTCAATTAAATTGCATCAAAACAATTATTCCTACTGTTGGTAACTATAAAGGCTGTCCTCCACCAATGTGTATATGAAAGAACGAACTGACCGATGATGTAAATCCAAAGTCTTTATTTTAACATACATAGTCTCAAATCCAAACGAAATTCAAACAGATTGAGCGCGCTTTCGTCTCCTATCGTGAGATTAGATTTAGATTTATATGTAACTTGTATTGGTTTTAATACTTGTTGCATCTAAGAGATGTAAGAGATGCAACATATTTTTGCAACACTGCTTATATTTGGTGTAGGGTATCATTAATATTAGTATTGGTTAATATAATGAGCCAATTATTCAATTAATTTAATTTACATTGTATATATAAGGATGGCATTCTTTAAGCATTGTTGTTCTGAAGAAGCTTTGTATTCAACAAAGGGAAAGCGCGCTCAACAGTTATTCATTCCGTTTTTGTTTCTTGGGGCCGAATTGGCTTACGCTTTTATTAGAATAAAGAAGAGTTTTGAACATTGGTTGCTGGTTCCTTCACCTGTTTTTTACCTTGGATTTGGTTTTTATTGGCTTGTGATTGGTTGCATTTGTGTTTTTTGGCTTTTCGATATCCATGGCGGAACGGGAGGAACCGGATGTTTTTTTGGACACACCAACAGTTTTGAAGGAGTCCATTGGAGATGACAGCACGCCTGTTACCAGGAAGGAGTTCCAACAGGTGATTGTGCTAATATCACAACTGCTAGAAAACTTGACGCATTTGTCGCCAGGTCAGGGCGATGTACCTGGCAATCAAATTTATTTAAAGAGTATTACGAGAATAGACAAGGGCTGGCGTCCTCTAAGATTGAAGTACCACACCAGGGAGAAGGACGCAGTAGCCCTAACAGCAACAAACAACAGAGACTAATGAATAAAAAGGAAAACAACAATAAGACAGCATTTCCTTGTAGGAGAAATGCTAATACAGGTACTGTGAACTTCAGTTTCGACACCTGGTCGAGCAAGCATTTTAATTTTAACAAATGTACTTTTAATAATGACTATGAGTCTTTTGACGAGACTTTTAAAGTATTCAAGGACAAATTATATGCTTTAAAAACTAATCAACTGGAGATAGATTACCTGAACGAATGTATTGCAACAGAAAGGGTACCCAAGGGACTTAGAATATTTAAATACCCGAATAATGTAAAACATAATTCTGCATTATACAAACAGCTTACTGAATTATTTAACAAAACTGGCACTGAGATGTTGAAATTTATGGTCAGAGATTACAAGATTCAGAATGAAGCGTTGTTAATTGAAACAAATGACTTGCACGTTAAAATTCTTGAGGTCAGCAAAGACAATTTTGATGAAAGAAAGTATGACAGCTTATTTAATGAAACTGACAATTACTGTGACAAAGTTATTTTTAGGAAAATAAAAAAATTAGATAGGGATTTAAATGACTACAAAAATGGTAGGGCATACCCGATATTTAATAATTTCAGAGATACCAAGAAAAGTGTGATTGACAATATAAGTAAAGGACATCAGATGAACAGTGGCAATGTACACGAACAAAATGAGCTCCCTTTAGAACAAGAAACTGTGAGGAGGAGCGAAAGAATAGCGGAGAAGCAGAGAAAATATTCATATCAAAACCCTCAGTCTTACGGGGGGGGGAGTTTCAGGGGAGGCCACGAGTTTATTAGATGGGAATGACTGTTCTGCCATACCCATATCCCCCACCCCCAATTTTGAGGGTAGTTTTGAAACTGCTTCTGATACTAGTGGTTCAATTGTTTATAGGAAAAATAACTTCACAGTGTATAACTTTATGGATTTGGTAGTCGATGACACTTATTTTAAATTATTTACAAAAGGTTTTCATTTTGTGCCCACAAAGACAGGATCTATGGTGAACACTTTAATTGATATCAAGTTATTTACAAGACAATTGAACTTACAGGTTTATTTTAAAGGCAAGGGTTTTATGCAAAAGGATTTACATAAAAGAAGTGTGTTTAATCCACCTATTAACGCTGCTTTAAAGGTATTTGAAGAAATGGTAGAGAGAGAAGTGAGGCAAATTAAATATTATGAAAATCCCATTTATGAAAACTGGTCAGAAGAGGAAAAAACATTAGTGAAAAAACTAAGAGATGAAAAAGTTACAGTGATAAAACCCGATAAGGGGGGGTGGCATGGTTTTGATGTACAACGAAATATATGAGACCTATATACACAACATTTTACAAGACACAGATCATTACATGGTAGTGTCACGTAACGAAATTAATATTGCCCACTCAAAGATAAACTATTACCTAACTGACCATTTACTTCAAGGAAGTATCGATGAAAAATTATATAATTTTTTTGTACGTTGAAAATCCCAGACTCCCTGTTATATTCGAGATACCAAAGGTGCATAAAGGGATTGAGGCAGTTACATTTAGACTTATTGTAGCAGGGGCTGGGAGTATCACTGAACCACTAGCTATATTTGTAGATGCACAATTGAAGCAGTTCATTAACTCTGTATCACACATTACTAGAGACTCTTGGGATTTTTTGAGAAAAATTCCCACAGATAAATATGATGTTGAAACAAGTTTTGTTACCATAGACGTGGTTGAGTTATTCCCTAGTATTCCACATACTGAAGGCCTGGAATGGTTTCATGAAATTTTAAGTTCTGATTCCGGCTTAGACGGAAATACGATTAATTTAATTGTGGATTTCACTGAGACGGTTTTAAAAAACAACTTTGCGTATTTTAATGGCGATCATTTTCAGCAAAAGAAGGGTGTGGCCATGGGGGCAGCATGCACCCCCATTTATGCTAATTGTGTTTTATATTTTTGGGAGTGAAAGTTTATGTTTAACACTGTTTGGCAGAAATACATTTTATTTTACACCCATTTTCTGGACAATATTTGTATTTTATGGATAGGGTCCAGGGAAGTATTCAAGGAATTTTTCGAGTATTTAAATATTTGCACAGATTTCTTGAAATTTACATGCACTTTTGATGATTCGAGTATCAATTATTTAGATGTAACTTTATACAAGGACCCATCTAAGAATTGTTTTCATTCGAGGTTGTATAGGAAATCCACTTTTTCGAATATGTATTTGCATTTTGAAAGTGGACATCCTTTTTATCAGAAAAAGGGTATCATTAAAGGGCAACTGATAAGGGCATCTAGAATGAAAAGTGAAGACATGGTATTTGCACAGGAGGTCAAATATATCAGTTCACTTTTTATGGAAAGAGGGTATCCTAACTCCCTGATACAGAGTTTAGTGAATGAGATAATGAATGACAGAAAGAGCAAGTATTTTCCATTGTTAGGATTAAGTGAAAACGTAAGGAATTCAGGGGGTGAGAAGGTGGAGAATTTTAACCAAGCATTTGTGCACACATTTTCTGCTACATCTAAAACAGTGGAAAACATTATCAAGAAATATTGGCCCTTATTGAAAGTGAATAACAATACGGGAAAATATATTCCCACTCAACCATCCTTCATTAGAAAAAGGGGGATGAATTTAAAAGACATATTTGAGAAGAAAGAGATTCAAATGACGGGTAACATTAATTCTAAAAAGGGCACTTACAAATGCGGGTCATGCCAACAGTGTGAATACATTTTACATCAACAGGAGATTTATATTCCCTCTAGAGGCATTAAGCTCACAACACCAAGACACTATAATTGCGTCAAAAGAGGAATTGTGTATATTGGTGTATGCGTAAGCTGCAATAGTTTTTATATAGGGAAATCCACACGTACTTTAAGGAAAAGAATTTATGAACACATGTACGATATCAGTAAAGGAAAATATTCTAATGCCTTCTATAAACATTCTTTAGTTTGTAGTAACATGAACATTAAATGGGCAGTTATAGAGCAAGTAATGACAGATCCAAGGGGGGGGGGGGTAACTGGGAATCTAGAGTGGAGTTTAGGGAGTTATTTTGGCAGTTGAAAACTGATGCCAGTAGACCCCCAGGTCTTAATGATAATATTAGTATTCATAGTTTCTTGAAATTAAGACAAGCAAAATTGTAAGTAGTTAAAGGAAAGGGTATTAAATACATTGGAAAAGAGATTTGGTAAAAAAAATTTTTTAGGAAGGGTAGTTCATAGGTTCATACTAGGCTATCTGCCCTAGGGCATTTATAAGCCTAGCCAGAATGTGTTTGGCTTTCGCCACCCATTTTAAATTAATTTTGCTATGCCCTTTTTTGAGGTTAGTATACTGTGCCTCTGTCTAACAGTGACACAGAAGTGATACCCGGGGTAAACCTATGATCTCCCATCCACTCATCAGGATTCCTCTTGAAGAGAGTCAATGAGGGACTCTGCCTAACCTGGACTGGGATTTTATTCCAGAGTGAAGGGAGCCTCTGGGTTATGAATCTGTCCCTCCAGCATGTCCTATTTATTTCAGTGCTGAGGTTCAAGTCTCTCAAGCATGTAGCTCGATAGGATTTGGATTTTCTGAGGTGCAGCATGTCCATTAATTCCGGGTTGGACATGGCTTTATACATCAGGCACAGATCGCCTCTGAACAGGCGGTATGCCACTGAGTAGAGCTGGAGTTTCTTTAACCGGGCAGCATATGGCATCTGTTTGAGCCCTTTGATCCTCTTGGTGAGGTACTTTTGGGGTCTTTCCAGTTGCTGCAGGTGTCTGGTAAGGTACATCCCAAAAGGGCATTGTACTCAATTATGGGCCTGATGAGGGATGAGTAAAGAGGCACGATGACCTCCCTGATCTAGATGTGAATCCCTTCATGATTAGGTGGGCTATATAAAATGTTTTTCTAACCACTTTGGCCACGTGGTTGTCAAATGAGAGATTGCTATCAACTTGGGTCCCCAGGTCCCTAATTACTTCTTCTGTACTTAATGGATTACCACCTATGTGGTAATTTGTGGGCACTTTGTTTTTGCCAAAGGGGATGACTATACACTTTTTGGCGTTTAGTTTGAGGCCATGGCTCTGGCACCAGTTGTCTGTTTCTATGAGGCCCTTTTGGAGGATGCTTGTGTCGGCTGGAGAGTTGATTATGGTGCCCAGTTTGCAGTCATCTGCGAACTTCGTCAGCCACAGTCCTTCCGTGTTGACCTGTACCTCCGAGAAATATATACCGAACAAGAGAGGTCCCAGGACTGAGTCTTGTGGGACACCACTTGTAACTGGTTTGGAGTCTGACATGGCTCCAGCAATTCTAACCATGTGGGTTCTGTCCTTGAGCCAGTTTGCAACCCATCTAGTGACATAGGGGTTTATATTTAAGCTGGTGAGCTTATCTATAATGCCCGAGTGGGGTATTGTATCAAAGGTAAAGGCTTTGCGAGGTCCAGGTAGGCTGTGTGGACCACCTTCCCTCGTCAATGGCCTTGGTGACTGTTTCAAAGAAATCAACCAGGTTTAAGAGGCAGGATCTGCCCTTAACAAAGCCGAACTGGGTAGGATCCAGTGTCTGTAGGTCCCCAATATCTTTATTTATGAGGTCCATGATGATCCTTTCCATAGCTTTGCAGACCAAGCTAGTCAGGCTTATGGGGCGATAGTTTCAAGGATCCGTTGAGGCACCACCTTTGTGGAGAGGGACCACAGTTGCTGTACGCCACTCTTTGGGTACATATCCTGTAGTAAGGCTGAGATTGAACAGTAGTTTTATGTTTGGGTTGAGCTCTTCTTAGAGTTCATGTAGGACGCAGCCCGGGACACCGTCTGGTCCCATTGATGCTGTGTTTTTTGCTTTGGAGAGGGCGGCTCTTACCTGAGCATCTGAGATGTCAAGGGGGGGCAGCACTCTGCTGGGATAGATATTTGCCCTTTGGTGGGAGGAGTTTGCGCTGAACCTGTCAGCTAGGATGTTGGCAATGTCTGTGGGCTCGGTGTATTTTTTGTCATTTTGGACTAATTCTGAGCATATCTGGGAATTACCACGCAGGTTCCTAACATAACTAAAGAAAGCCTTGTGATTATCCTTAGTGTCCTGTGCAATTTTTCTCTCAAAGCTGGCCTTAGACGATTTTATGACTGCCCGTAGTTTTTTGCTAATACTGATCAGAGATGCCTTCCCTTTTTGGAATTTTGCTCTATCATTTACTCGCTTCCTCCTTCTATTCTATAGTTCGTTTATGGCTGGCGTCCACCAGACAGGACGCCTGCCTTTGGAGGATTGGGTCTTGGTTTTATTTGGGATCGATGATCCATGCATTCCGGAAGGTGTTCACAGCATGCGTTTATAAAGGATTCTGCAGTCTGCGCCAGATTTTCCACAGGCGCGGGGCTTTGAAGGATTCCACCTCGGTTTTGAGGAGTGTGAAATTTGCTTTAGAGAAGTTTTTCACTGTGGTTTTCTGGGCAAGGGGTGGTGTCGGGATGTAAATATCCAGTGAGATTAGTTTATGGTCTGATCTTACCAGTGAGGGATACACTTCTGGTCTGGAGCATAGAGTCCCCATGTTGGTGATGATCAGGTCCAGTATGTTTTCCCCTCTTGTGGGAGTGGTGACAAGTTGTTCCATAGCATTTGAGTTTATAAATTCTAGGAACCTTTGGGCTAGGGTGTTGGAGCTAGAGTAATGCTCCCAGTCTATGTTTGGGTAGTTGAAGTCACCCAATATAATGGTGTTTGGAGAGACCTTCATATTTTCCAGTGTTCTCAGGAAGGCCGAGTGGGGTTCCTGGGTTAGGGAGGGTGGTCTGTAGCAGGCTATAAACTGGAAGGCAGTTTTACCCACTGTTAGTTGCACATGGATAGTCTCTGATGCTTCGTGCTGTGCCACCAACCTGGAGGTGTGGGTATCTTTGATGAATATTGATACTCCCCTCCTTTTGTGGGTCGGTCCAAGTTTTGGGGCGAAAAGCATGGTATGAGGTATAACCTGGTAGTGCTGGGGTGCTCTCGGAGCCTTGAACCAGGTTTCTGTTACTGCACAGATATCGATGTTCTCCATGCTAAGGAGAGTTTCGAAAAGTGCATCTTGAGGTTTAGACTTCTGGCCGAGTAGCATTACTCTTAGTTTCTTATCCCTTGTGATACCTATGGAGGTGGGTTTGTCTTTTGAGCCTTGCCTAAAAAGGCACTATGGGGGTAGCAAGAGCCTTTGCCAATATCCAAAGCCCAGGGGTGACAGGTGCAAGCCGTCCCTAGCTAAGCATCGTGGCTTGTCGAGCATGTCATTCCAGGCTGACAGGCATTGATCCTCTTTGAATGACACCAATACTTAAGCCAATTGTTGAAATTGATCATCTTGTCTTCATATTGTGGCATCATTCTTGGTGAGGGTAAGATGCTACTCAAGGTCAGGGTCATACCGGCCTGGGCCACATGCTCAGAGAGCTCCTCTATGTCTCTTTTCATGTAGTCCAGGGAGGTACTTCTCAGGTCATTCACACCAGCATGGACAATGACTGAGTCATATTTGTACTTGCCTTGGAGTGACCTGAGTGCTTGTGTTATGTGGCGGATCCTAGCGCCTGACAGGCAGCTCACCATGACCTTCTCCTTGTTCAGCCTGGTGAGCGAGACGTCAGTGTGCCTGACGATAGAGTCACCTATTACAAGTGTATCAGGTGTGTTGTTTAGCCTTAAGGGCTGTGACTGTTCGGCACACTGGCTTTGTGAGCTATGTGTTGCATGTGTTTTGTTTTGGGGTAGCGGTTGCTTGGGTGTCTGCTTTGGAGGTCTCTGCTGCTTAGGCAGATTTTTATTTAGAGCCTCTGAGTATGTTTTTGTGTGTTTATGTGTTTGGTTTGCTGTCGTGGTAGGTCTATGTGAGACTGGAATTGTACTGAGTGTGGTTTCCTTCTCCTCCTGACTGGTTACACCAGTACTGAGTTGAGAGAGCTTAGCCTCCAGTTTGGCTATATGGATGCATCTCTCACATGTGTTGGAATTTGTTGGGAGGAGGAGAGGGTTGTCTGTGTACATGAGGCAGGTTTAAATTGTATATTTATTACAATGAACTTCCTTACTGGTTACAGTGTTTCCTTTTTCTTTATTACATATATATGTTTGTGGATTTTCTATTTAACAACATTCAATATATATTTTTTTCGGGGGTTAACATTTTTAGAGTGATTATTGCAGTCTATGAGCATTAAGGATGGTTCGTGTACACTTACATTCATTCATTTTTGGTTAGATCTGTTTTAATGTTGGAACAACAACAGTTAATGTTTTTAATTATGCAGTATAAACAAGTAAATTCTTAGTTTTAGAAATGCGTAAATCTATATATTTAGATTTATATGTAACTTGTATTGGTTTTGATACTTGTTGCATCTAAGAGATGTAAGAGATGCAACATATTTTTGCAACACTGCTTATATTTGGTGTAGGGTATCATTAATATTAGTATTGGTTAATATAATGAGCCAATTATTCAATTAATTTAATTTACATTGTATATATAAGGATGGCATTCTTTAAGCATTGTTGTTCTGAAGAAGCTTTGTATTCAACAAAGGGAAAGCGGGCTCAACAATTATTCATTCTGTTTTTGTTTCTTGGGGCCGAATTGGCTTACGCTTTTATTAGAATAAAGAAGAGTTTTGAACATTGGTTGCTGGTTCCTTCACCGTTTTTTTACCTTGGATTTGGTTTTTATTGGCTTAAAATATATTTTACCTTTATAACCTGAAGGTATATTTGAGCGGAGATGCTTTGTATCATCATCATCTTGTTTCGCCTGCTCCTGTTAGGGGTCGCCACAGCGGATCATCTGTTTCCATTTCATCCTGTCCTCTGCATCTTGCTCTGTCACACCAACCACCTGCATGTCCTCTCTCACCACATCCATAAACCTTATCTTAGGCCTTCCTCTTTTCCTGTTACCTGGTAGCTTCATCCTTAGCATCTTTTTCCCAATATACTCAGCTTCCCTCTTCAGCACATGTCCAAACTAACATAATCTTGCCTCTCTGGCTTTGTCTCCAATCCTTCCAATCTGGGCTGACCCTCTAATATACTTATTCCTGATCCTGTCCACCCTTGTCACATCCAGTGCAAATCTTAACATCTTTAACTCTGCCACATCCAACTCTAACTCCTGCCTTTTTGTCAATGCCACTGTCTCCAACCCATATAACATAGCTGGTGTCATTACCCTCTTGTAGACCTTCCCTTTCACTCTTACTGGTACTCGTCTGTCACAAAACACTCCTGACACTCTTCTCCACCCACTCCATCCTGCCTGTACTCTCTTCTTCACCTCTCTTCCACACTCACCATTATTCTGAACTATTGATCCCAAGTATTTAAATTCATCCACCTTTGCCACCTCTACTCCTTGCATCCTCACCATTCCTCAATCCTCCCTCTCATTCACACACATATATTCTGTCTTAGTCCTGCTGACCTTCATTCCTCTTCTCTCTAGAGCATATCTCCATCTCTCCAGGGTCTCCTCCACCTGTTCCCTACTCTCACTACAGATCACAATGTCATCTGCAAATATCATATTCCACAGGGACTCCTGTCTGATCTCGTCTGTCAACCTGTCCATCACCATTGCAAATAAGAAAAGGCTCAGAGCTGATCCTTGATGTAATCCCACCTCCACCTTAAACACATCCGTCACTCCCACTGCAGACCTCACCACTGTCACACTACCCTCGTACATATCCTGTACCACTTTTACATACTTCTCCGACTTCCTCATACAATACCACAACTCCTCTCTAGGCACCCTGTCATATGCTTTCTCTAAGTCTACAAAAACACAACGCAACTCCTTCTGACATTCTCTGTACTTCTCCATCAACACTCTCAGAGCAAACATCACATCTGTAGTGCTCTTTCCTGGCATGAAACCATACTGCTGATCACTAATCATCATGTCCCTTCTTAACCTAGCTTCCACTACTCTTTCCCTTAACTTCATGCTGTGACTGATCACTTTAATCCCTCTGTAGTTACTACAGCTCTGCACATCACCCTTATTCTTAAAAATGGGTACCAAAACACTTTTTCTCCATTCCTCAGGCATCCTCTCACTTTCCAAGATTTCATTAAACAATCTGGTTAAAAACTCCACTGCCATTTCACCTAAACACCTCCATGCTTCCACAGGTATGTCATCTGGACCAACAGCCTTTCCATTCTTCATCCTCTTCATAGCTATCCTTACTTCCTCCTTTTTAATCCATTGCACTTCATGATTCACTATCCCCACATCATCCAACCGTCTCTCCCTCTCATTCTCTTCATTCATCAACTCCTCAAAGTACTCTTTCCATCTGCTCAACACACTCTCCTCGCTTGTGAGTATGTTTCACTCATTATCCTTTATCACCTTTACCTGCTGCACATCTTTCCTAGATCAGTCCCTCTGTCTAGCCAATTGGTACAGGTCCTTTTCTCCCTCCTTAGTGTCCAACCTTTCATACAACTCTTCATATGCCTTATCCTTAGCCTTCGCCACCTCTCTCTCTCTTTGTCATGCACCTCATCTCCTTATACTCCTGTCTACATTCTTCATCTCTCTGACAATCCCACTACTTCTTTGCCAAACTCTTTCTCTGTATACTCTCCTGTACTTCCTCATTCCACCACCATGTCTCCTTGTCATCCTTCCTCTGTCCAGATGTCATACCAAGTACCAAGCACCTTTATAGCCGTCTCCCTTACTAAACATTATTAATTATTATTTTGGTGATTTGATTACGTATGTGCACTTTAAAACAGTATATATATTATTAAGGTCTGCTTTTTTACAGTATCAAACTGTAAGTATTGGTATAATTCACTCCGAGGTAGAGGTATAGCGCATTGACATCATAGAGCATGCGTGCAAGGGTCTAGACGATGAGAGTACATGCTCTCACAATATAAACACTACGGAGTTGTAATTACAATTATACTGAAACAAAAAAGAATTATGCTAACATTTTGATGGGATATGCTGAATATACTGTAGGAATGCAATATCTGAAGGATCCAAGTCCAGTATGGACTGTATATTAGCAAAAAAGGTAAAAACAGATGTATGTTTAAAACGGAGTTATATTCGCAAAGTTGGTAACAAGTATGTGGAAAGAAAATTTAAGATATGAAGTGCTGTTGATGTTAACATTTTGATGGAATATGCCTTGATAGATGCACATACTGCTGAATTGTAAAATCTGAAGGATCTAAGTTGTAGTATGGGATGTGATCTAGCTCAAACGGCAATGAAAATGTATATTTAGAATGGAGCCCTATTGGTAAAGTTGGTGAAATAAATATGTGAAAAGAATACTTAAGAATATGAAGTGCTGCTAATGCAAGAACATTTTTTATAATGCTTTATAATAAATTTTGAATCCACAGTTTTTATGGAAGTTTGTTAGAATCTAACATATAATAAAATAGTGTTATGAATCAGTATAGTATGACATATATTAAGGAAGTGATGTTTGATGATGAATGGGGGGGCATGTTTAGTACAATTCAATACAATTTGATTGGTTAGGATATTTGAAGTTAATGAGGTAAATGCTTTTAAAAAGTTTTTATGTGTTTTTATGTTTATGTATGGTCTGAAGAAGCCACAGAGAGTGGTGAAAGCGCTTACCGACTATTAATGCTACTGTTTTATATTTTATGTGGTCTGGAGCCGTACTTTGGACAACTGCTGCCGTTTTTATTCTTGTTACTGCTTTTATGTCTTTGGTGGGACAGTTGACCTCTACCAGCAGGCTGTTATTGGTTTCTTGTATAATTTTGCTTATATAACCTGTTGGGAGTATGGCTGAAAGAAATGCTCAGAGTAACATTGAATTGGACTATAATCCACTGAGACAAGGTAAAACAAGGAAGCACACTAAAAAAATTTTGGAGATGCTGAACAGCACTGAGAACCCACTCATAGTAGAGTCAGCTTCGAATGAAGAGACACTGCAAGAGGAAGGTATGAATGTGGATCATTATAAATTAAGGCAGTTGGTTAATAATATAGAAAATGATGCATTTAAACTTAAGAAGCTACAACTACAAAAGTTTCACTTTGAGCATGTCTTCAGTTCAAAGTGAGCCCTAGAGGCCTATGTATATTAAAAATGCCTACATATGGCTCCCAGTATCCAGAACTGTTAAGCAAATGGTAAAAAATAAATTTAGAAACAAGTTTCAGTTACCTGATGCTAATGAATGAATTTTTCAGGCCACAGGAAGTAATACTTGCTTTTAATATTGCACAACAACAAGAGACATTATACGAACAATTTCCTGAAACTGTTGTTGATAAAGCTATGAGTGCAGTAACAGACAATGTTAGTGTCTATGAACACAAAACTATACAACAGAAATGGAAAATATTAGAAAGAGACATGGCAGATTTTAAAAAAGGCCATGTATTTTCTTGGCCTAGACCACAAAGACCTGTAATAACAGCAGCCAATGTTAATGGGGCAAGAGCACTTGGTGAAAGGAGAGAAATGGTTGAAACTGTCCACAGACCGCATCATAGCCAAGTGGAAGTAGACATTGAGAGAGAAACAATGAATAACAGTATGACTGCCAATATAACTGATATACAAGACATGTCTGAAGGACTGATGCCCAACACAACAGGGAGCCCTGTAAGTATAGCTAGTGAAATAACTAGCTTAGATAATGCTCCCTCACAAACCGAGAATGAAATACCACCAGGCCAACCCGTAGTGAGGAGGAAAGAGAACATACAGGCTACAGCACAAACATTTCCATTTTTTTTCCTACCCATACGTCAGGAGAGAGGGCGACAACAACACAGGTCCAACAGCATGGGGCGGATGAAAAGAAGGAACAGCCCGAGATGATGGAATATCCTACATTGAAGAAAATGTAGAATCAACATTAAAAAAGAACATTGTTTGTAATATATCACAACAACAGTTAACTAAAGATGAAATGCTAGTGCTACAAAAAGGTTTATCATTTATCCCTGCACAGGCAGCAGACATTCCAGATACCATTATTGATCTGAAATTATTTTTAAGAAATGTTAAGCTGAAACTAAATTTCCCTAAAGAGATTGAGTGAGGGATAAAAACTTTTAGGAAACCTAGTGGTTATATGCCACCTAACCATCCAATCTTATAGGCCTTTGGGAGAATGTGTGAAGATGAGTTAATTAACTCATTAAGTAAACATACTAATAATGATAAATATAAAAATCTAAGATGGGAAGAGAAGAAGGCCTTATCAAACTTAAAAGAGAATACACAAATAGTTATTAGACCTGCAGACAAAGGGGGCATGACTGTAGTCATGGATAGGGAATATTATTATAATTCACTATACAGCATTCCAGCGGATGATAAAGTGTATAAGTCTGTTACTATTGACTATGTTCAAGACAGATAAAGGGTGATTAGAATTGTTATTAATGACTTTATTGATTAGTCATGGCATTTAAATGGAAATGATTCAGTTCCTAACAGTAGAACATGCAAGTATACCCTCTTTTCAAGGCCAGCCCAAGATACATAAGGATCCTAAATTTCCACCATTTAGACGTATAGTTGCAGGCCTAGGTTGGATTATGGAACCATTTTCCATTTTTGTGGAAAGGAAGATCAGACCTCACTTGGATACGTCCCAAGTAGAATTAAAAGACTGTAAACGCTTTCTGGAGAGCCTATATAGATATAATCAAACATCAAGTATGAATGGGGAAGATTATTTTGTTATCTTTGATGTAACTTCCTTATTTACATCAATTCCCAACAATGAAGGCGTTGAGTATCTACAAAGATTCCTCCACCAGAATAGTGAATATGGAGGGCATCTCATAGATATGATATGCAGGTTCATGGAAGTAGTTCTGGAGAAAAACATGTTTGTATTTGATAGAAGGTACTACTTACAACACGAGGGCGTAGCTATGGGCACATGTTGTGCTAATAGCTACGCCAACGCAGTAATGGCCCAGTGGGAAATGGAACAGATATTTCCCTTAGAGTCATACAAGAATCATGTCAAGTTTTATCACAGATTTCTGGACGATATCTTTTTAATTTGGGGAGGTACGGCTCAGTTACTGGAAGAGTTTATAGATCAGGTGGAAGCCACCACTAGTTTCCTGAAGTTTACATTGAATTATTCAGCTGAAGGCTTGCCTTTCTTAGATATTTTTGTATCAAAAGGGAATGAAGGTATGTTTGATACTAAAGTTTATAGAAAAGAGTGCTATCGCAACACACTACTATATAGAACCAGTATACACCCCAAGAAAACTTTTACTAATATAGTGAAAGGGCAAGGGATGAGGGTGTCACGCTTAAGTAACAAGGAATATGTTTGTTGAAGGATTAGTAGGACTTGAAAACAACTTGTATGATAAGGGATATAAAGGGAATGAAGTGACTAGCACATTGGAAGTGAGGACACTTGGGGGGGGGGGGGTAGCGAAGCCGTATTTTTCAAATCGGGTAGATCAAGCACCTGAGAAAGTTAATATAACAACTAGGAAAGAGGCAGTTAACATTTCCATATTATATACAAGTGATGTGAAGAAAGTAAGGGATGCATTTTATAAACATTGGCCGCTCCTTATGAAGGACAGAAAAATAAAGAAGTTGTTGGTGAACATCCTAGTTTCACTTTTATGAATAGAAAAAATCTTAAGCATATGTTATGCTTTCCTAGAGAGTTACCTGGGAACAATTTGAGTACATGGAAGGGGACTACGGCATGTACACACTGCAATATGTGCCCATATGTTAAAAATACGGATTAATTTGTCCATCCAGTTACTGGTGATAGATATAAAATGAATATAACAGCTACTTGTAGTAGTATGAACATCATATATGTGGCACAGTGTGATTGCTGCTCACATTTCTATGTAGGCAAGACAAATAGGATGTTTAGGGAACATATAAAGGAACATACCAGCAGTATAAGGAATAGAGACTCGGCGAGTGCTTTGTCTAAATATATAGACAAGAGTGGGAGGTACCATAATTTTAAATTTATAGCATTAGATGAAGTCATAGTTGGGCAACGAATGAGCAATGTAAGGAATTTGACAGGGAAAAGTGAGCTTAGATGGATAGTGAAGCTTACAGCAGACAAGGAAAAGGGACTGAATGGGAAAGTGTCCATAAAAAGTACTTTAGAAGCATGGGGATTACCTAGGAAGTAATGATAGGCTAATAATTAATATATGCCCCTAAGAATTATATCCACTAAGGTAGAAATTGGAGGATTCTATTCAATATTTCTGTGACTTTATCTATCAAAATGTTTTTGGCATTATAATGTGTTTATTTTTACATGCATGATGTTCTTATGATTTTGAATATTTTTATTGCATATTTATGACATAATTAGCATGGTTTAATTAATATATAGCTGTTTACTTAGACTATAACAACTGTTTTTGCTGACTTTTTGAATGGGAGTTTGGTTTAATTATGCTATTCCTTACATACTGTTTATAAAATGTTTATATCTATTATTCTACAATAACATATGGGACATCTAATCTGAGTTTACTATCGCTGTATTCCTATATGCTACTATATACACTTAGTGTGTATATGTTTGTTATATGGAATTTTAGTGTCAGATGAACGCTGGTGCAATTATTGATGTATTTAAATATATATATATATATATATATATATATATATATATATATATATATATATATATATATATCTATATGAGGCTATAGATTGACTTGTAAATATAGTTAATTATATCTCACAACTTACTCCTAAAAATACTATATTGAAATAAGGGTTTCTGACACTATCTATATAACCCATGTAGAATATATGTGGTGCTTAATATTGTGCACCACTGACCTAAATATACAAATTGCACGAGTATAAATATATTTTAACGTTTATAACCTGAAGGTATATTTGAGCGGAGATGCTCTGTATACATTATTAATTATTATTTTGGTGATTTGATTAAGTATATGCACTTTAAAATAGTATATATTAAGGTCTGCTTTTTCACAGTATCAAACTGTAAGTATTGGTATAATTCACTCCGAGGTAGATATATAGCGCATTGACGTCATAGAGCATGCGCGTAAGGGTCTAGATGACAAGAGTACATGCTCTCACAATATAAACACTACGGAGTTGTAAGTGCAATTATATTGAAACGAAAAAGAATTATCCTAACATTTTGATGGGATATGCTGAATATACTGTAGGAATGCAATATGCAAAAGATCCAAGTCCAGTATGGATTGTATATTAGTAAAAAAGGTAAAAATAGATGTATGTTTAAAATGGAGCTATATTCGCAAAGTTTGTAACATAAGTATGTGGAAAGAAAATTTAAGATATGAAGTGCTGTTGATGTTAACATTTTGATGGAATATGCTTTGATATATGCACATACTGCTGAATTGTAAAATATGAAGAATCTAAGTTGTAGTATGGGATGTGATCTAGCGCAAATGGCAATGAAAATGTATATTTAGAATAAAGCCTTTTTGGTAAAGTTGGTGAAATAAATACGTGAAAAGAATACTTCAGAATATGAAGTACTGCTAAGGCAAGAACATTTTTTATAATGCTTTATAATAAATTTTGAATACACAGTGGGCCGGATTCACTATGGCTTGTATGGAGTCTACGAGTAGAGTAAGACTCCATGCAGCCATCATGTCCGACGAGCGATCCAGGAACATCCTGTAGGGGCGTGTAAGAGAGCTCCTAAAATGTCTCCTACACGGACAGGGCTGGGATATGCAAATTACCTCACTTGCAGCCGAAAGGCATGCAAATGAGGTAAATTTGCGATCCAGGAAGCACAAACCTGTCCGAGTAGGAGACGTGTTAGCTGCAGAAATGTACTCAGTTGACAACTGAGTACCATTCTGCAAATAGCACAATGGAGCCTTGTCAGCTCCAAATAAAGGTTGCATATGGTTGAGGAAGCATGCCAATGGCCAAATATACAGCCATTGGAAAGTTTCCCAGATGCAAAATTAAAATAAAAATATTTTTTTTTCGGCGATTTCCGATGTTTAAGCGTAGCGCAGCGCCACGCAAATGGGGTGCGCTATAAAAATCATAAAATAAGACAATAAAAGCCACAAACGTGGAATTTATGAAAATTGTTAAATGACAATGTAAGGGAATAGCAGGCTGAAGACAACATGGCCACCGAGTAGGGGTTGCTAAGGGGAGAAGCCCAGTCTAAGACATGTAACCAAGCATTAGTAGGCAATCCTATGTAAATGAGTGTTAGGATAGTGAATCGCACTTCTACATAGCAAATGAGCATAGTCAGTGGAGTGTAGGAGTAGGATATGGGGAGGAACAGAGTAGGAGATAGGTGACATCACAAGGGGGGTATGTATGAATTTAGTGAAGCTCATTGGAGCACAGTGGCATGTGTTAGCTGTCATGGAAAGAGGTGTGTCAACAGGTAGGCCAGGGAAAGCCAAGAAATGGAAGGTGTATACTGTGGATAACACCAAAGTTTCTTGCTGATCGTGTATGCGCACGTGTGCGCGCCTGTAAACCCGAGTAAGACAGAGTGCGCGCGTGGAAGCATGAGTGCGTGCGTATAAGCTGGAGTAAGCATGCATAAGGCTGTTGGAAGAACTGTAAGCGTGTTTGCGCTGGTGTGCGTGCGTTGTAACCCGAATAAGCAAGTTTTAGTCAGTCTAAGCATGTGTGCGTGCGTGTGAGCTGCTGTGAGTGTGTTTTCGCTTGTATGCGCGTCACTCCCCCTGAGGAAACAGAAAGGAAAAAGGAAGCAAAACAAATAGTAGGAAGCTACCAGGGAATACTAGTAGAGCTAGCAGGTGCAAACAATCAGAATCAGGCAATTACACAGGCAGAACACTAGCCCAGCCCAGCACTTAAAACTCTGCAAACAACAGTGCAGTTTGTTTCTCTCAAGAGACACTGCAACACTGGAGTAAGCTACTAGAAGTGAAAACTGAAATAGCTACACTCAGACAAAAAATGCTAGGGGCTGCCATTGCTGTTATAAGGCGACATATGCAACATGCTGAGGGTGGTGACAATGCAAATGCTGCCGGACAACCCACAGTGAGGAAACGGAGAAGAGTGTACAGGCCCAGAGTCACCTACCAGGGGTTACATGAGCTGGAGATAATGGAGTGCTATAGAGTGGACAGAGACCTCCTGCAGCAAATTGTTGAGCTGTGCAGACCACGCCTCACACACAGAACCAACAGAGGGGAATCCATCCCAGTGGAAACCAAGGTATGTGTTGGCCTAAGAATACTAGCAACAGGTACCTTTCAGAGACCAACTGGTGATATGATGGGGATATCACAAGTATCAGCATCCAGGGTACTACAACAGTTCCTGGATGCCATGTCAGCACATGTCGGTGATCATGTATATTTCCTCAATTCCCGTGAGGTATTGGCCAGCAATATGCATCTCTTCCAGCAAATAGCAGAATACCCTGAGGAAGTAGGTGCAATAGACTGCACGCATATATACATCAAAGCACCAGCTGGTGAGCGGGGTAGGGCCTACATTAACCGCAAGGGCTTCCCCTCCATCAACTGCCAGGTTGTGTGTGATGCCCAGGGCATAATAATGAATGTGTGTGCTGGCTGCCCTGGAAGCTACCATGATTCCCATATCTGGCATCTGACACAGCTGTACCAGACATTTGCCAATGGGGGACATCCCACATGGTCACTTAGTGGGGGATGCTGGCTATGCACTGGAGCCGTGGCTGATGACATCCATCAGAAATGCACACACACCTGAACAGGAATGCCATAATGAGGCACACACACAAACACGAAATGTAATCGAGCGTGTGTTTGGGTTGCTCAAGTCACAGTTCCAGTGCCTGGACACATCTGGTGGAGCCTTGCAATACTCACCAACTACATGTACCCAAATTGTCATGGTATGTGCTATGCTACATAATATGATTCTGTGAAAACAGCTGCAGCAGGACCAGCATAGGCCTGGGCCAAACAGCCCCCCACCAGTGCCAAGGCCATCACAGGCAGAGCGTGACTCGGAGGAGGAACAGCCTGAGCCTGCCCCAGTAGGCAGAAGGAGGCGTGCCCAGTATGCCTTGGCCTTGGCAAAGAGGCAACGCATAGCACATACACTGGCTCAGTAGGGACCCTAGAAATTATACCTCTCTCTGACTTGCACATATAGTAAAAGGGATGCCTAACTTGACACTACCTGTTTCCAAACATGTATAGGGAGTGCAGTATGTGCATCTGACATAGGCAGCCCTGCAGCACCACCTGAGGCATGATTGCCATGTGTTAAGCAATGTAAGGTAGTGCTAAACAGCATTTACCACCATGTAGTATATGCAAACTTGATGACCTTGAGTATCATCCTACCCTCACCAAACATGAGGCCACAATATGAAGACAAGATGATCAATTACAACAATTGGCTTAAGTATTGGTGTCAGTGAAAGGGGATACAATGCCTGTCAGCCTGGGATGACATGCTCGACAGGACATGATGCTTCGCTAGGAATGGATTTCACCTATCACCTGTGGCCTTTTGGATATTCCCAAAGGCTCTTGTCACCCCCATAGTGCCTTTTTTAGGTAAGGCTCAAAACACAAACCCACCTCCATAGGTATCACAAGGGATAGGAAACTATAAGTAATGCTACTCAATGCCAGAAGTCTAAACTGCAAGATGCACGCACTCAAAACTCTCCTCAGCATGGAGAATGTTGATATCTGTGCAGTAACAGAAACCTGGTGCAAGGCTCCCAAGAGCACCCTAGCATTAACAGGTTACACCTCATACCATGCTTTACAGCTGCAAAACATGGAACAAACTACAAAAGGAGGGTGAGTATCAATATTTTTCAGATACCCTCACCCCCAGGTTGATGGCACAGCATGAAGCATTGGAGACTATCCATGTGCAACTAACAGTGGCTAATACCGCCTTCCAGTTCATAGCCTGCTACAGACCACCCTCCTAAACCCAGGAACCACACTTGGCTGACTGGAGAACACATGAAAATATGAAGGTCTCCCCAAACACCATTATATTGGGTGACTTCAACTACCCAAACATAGACTGGGAGCATTACCCTAGCCCCAACACCCTAGCCCAAAGGTACCCATAATTTATAAACCACAATGCTATGGAACAACTTGCTACTACTCCCACAACAGGGGAAAACATACTGGACCTGATCATCACCAACATGGGGACTCTATGCCCAAGACCAGAAGTGTATCCCTCACTGGTAAGATCAGACCAGAGAGTAATCTCACTGGATATTCACATCCCGATCCCAACCCATGGCCAGAAAAACACAGTGAAAATTATTCACTAAAGCAAATGTCACACTCCACAAAACTGAGGTGGAATCCTTCACAGCCCCTGTGCCTGTGGAAAATATGGCCCAGACCTCATAACCCTTTATAAACGCATTCTATGAACACCTTCAGGAATGCATGGATCATGCAATCCCAAATAAAACCAAGACCCAATCCTCCAAAGCCAGGCATCCTGTCCAGTGGACCCCAGCCATAAACAAACCATACAATACAAGGAGGAAGCTACAATATGATAGATCAAAATCCCAAGGGAAGGCATCTCTGATCAGTATCATTGAAAAACTACGGTCACACATAAGATCGTCTAAGGCCATCTTTGAGATAAAACTTGTACAGGACACCAAGGATAATCACAAGGCATTCTTTACTTATGGTAGGAACCTGTGTGGAAATCCCCAGATATGCTCAGAAGTAGTCCAAAATGACAAACAATACACCAAACCCACAGACATTGCCAACATCTGAGCTGACAGGTTCAGTACAAACTTCTCTCCCCCCTCCCCACCAAAAGGGCAAATATCTGTCCCAGCAGAGTGCTGGCCCCCTGACATCGCAGATGCTCAGGTAACAGCCAGCCTCTCCAAAGCAAAACACACAGCATCAATGGGACCAGACATTGTCCTGGGCTGTGTCCAACATGAACCCCAAGAAGAATTGAACACAAACATAAAACCACTGTTCAATCTCAGCCTTACCACAGGATATGTACCCAAAGAGCAGTGTACAGCAACAGTGGTCCCTCTCCACAAAGGTGGTGCCTCAATGGATACTGCAAACTATCGCCCCAGAAGCCTGACTAGCTTGGTCTGCAAAGCTCTGGAAAGGATCATGGACCTCAGAAATAAACATACTGGGGACCTACAGACACTGGATCCTACCCAGTTTGGCTTTGTTAAGGGCAGATCCTGCCTCTTAAACCTGGTTGAGTCATTTGAAACAGTCACCAAGGCCATTGACAAGGGGAAGGTGGTCCACACAGCCTACCTGGACCTCGCAAAAGCCTTCCATACAGTACCCCACTTGGTCATCATAGATAAGATCACCAGCTTCATTATAAACCCCTATGTCACTAGATGGGTTGCAAACTGGCTCAAGGACAGAACCCACATGGTCAGAAATGCTGGAGCCATGTCAGACCCCAAACCAGCTACAAGTGGCATCCCACAAGGCTCAGTCCTGGGACCTCCCTTGTTTGGTATATATTTCTCAGAGGTACAGGCCAACACAGAAGAACTATTGGTGAACAAGTTTGCAGATGACTGCAAACTTGGCGCCATAATCGACCCTCCAGCTGACACAAGCATCCTACAAAAGGGCCTCATAGAAACAGACAACTGGTGCCAGAGCCATGTCCTCAAGCTAAACGCAAAACAGTGTATAGTCCTCCCCTTTGTCAAAAACTAAGTGCCCACAAATTACTACGTAGGTGGTAACCCATTAAGTATTGAAGAAGTGATAAGGGACCTGGGGACCCAAGCTGATAGCAATCTCTCATTCGATAACCACGTGGCCAAAGTGTTTAGAAAAGCATTTCATATAGCCCACCTAATCATGAAGGTATTCACATCTACATCAGGGGAGGTCATCGTGCCTCTTAACTCATCTCTCATCAGGCCCATAATTGAGTACAATGCCCCTTGTGGGATGTACCTTATCAGGCACCTGCAGCAGCTGGAAAGACCACAAAAGTACCTCACCAGGAGGATCAAAGGGCTCAAACACATGCCATTCGCTGCCCGGTTAAAGAAACTGCAGCTCCACTCAGTGGCATACCGCCTGCCTAGAGGCAATCTGTGTCTGATGTATAAAGCCATGTCCAACCTGGAATCAATGGACATGCTGCACCTTGGAAAATCAGAATCCCATCAAGCTACGCACTCAAGAGACCTGAACCTCAGGACTGAAATAAATAGGACATGCTGGAGTGACAGATTCATAACCCAGAGGCTCCCCCCACTCTTGAGTAAACCCCCACTCCAGGTTAACCAGAGTCCCTCATTGACTCTCTTCAAGAGGAATCTTGATGAGTGGATGGGAGATTGTAGGTTTACCCTGGGTATCACTTCTATGTCACTGTTAGACAGAGGCACAGTATACTAACCTTGAAAATTGTCATGGCAAACTCCACTTAAAATGTGTGTTGAAAGCCGAACACACTCTGGCTAGGATTATAAATGCCCTAGTATGAACCTATGAACAGAATCACACACACCAACTAGTACAACTGCGGTCAATGTGGAGTAATGTTTGGCAATGTCCACCTAAGTTGGTGAATACACAGCAATGTTGGACAAGCCTGGTTTAAGTAGGCCATAGCTGAACAAAATGCAGCATGCTCATAGTTGCCCAACTGGCCCTTAACCAGTCTGGTCTGCTCAGTATGAACATTTAAAGCAGTGATGGGACTCAAACCCATGATACTGTGCACCATAGCGAAAGTACTGAACCACTACACCATGAGTATTGCAGTGTTCAGTCAGTATGAGAGAATGTTGCCAAGTCTTTGCAAACTATCACATGGAAACCCTGCAGGCACAGCATAATCCCTGTTGAGTTATGACACAAAGGAGTATGGCAGTAAGAACACAACATGACTTCCAACACACACAGTATAAATGTCAATATTGGTCATGTTCACACACAACCAGAAATGTAGTGGACTCCAGATCACAACATATGGAAAGGTCACACTGGGCATGCTCACACACTTGGATAAATGAGACATATGTCAGGCAACAAAGCATGGAAAGCCTGAACTGGGCATGCTCACACACTTAGGCCATGTCTGAGTATAGCAGTCAGTCACACATATCTGGCAGTTGTATATGTTAAGCCAGGAACCTCCCACGATCCAGCAATCCGCCCTGTGGATGCAGTTAAATGACAACAGACACATATATTAATATACTGGAACCCTGTCATGATCAAACATGTTACGCAGATACACAAGTTGTTCATAGAAACTGGGAAAGCTATGGCAATAAATACCTGCAAACAGGAGCAGCAGCAAATATTGTGCATCCCGAACATAAACATAGGTGCAGAGGTCAATACTAGGCTGTCTGCCCTAGGGAATTCATAAGCCTAGGCAGAGTGTATTTGGCGTCCACCTCCCCAGTAGAGTAGCCTACTGTGCCTCTGTAAAGTAGGTCATAGAAGGCACCCTTTAAGGCTAGTTTGCTGTGCCTCTGTCAAGCAGGGACACAGTGGAGATCCCAGGGGTGAATTAGCAATTTCCCATCCATGCGGCTGTATTTCGCTGGAAGAGGGTTGGCGAGGGACCATGTCTAACTTTAATTGGGATTCAATTCCAGAGTGAGGTAAGCCTCTGGGTAATGAATCTGTCCCTGCAGCATGTCCTATTTATTTTTGTGCTGAGGTTTAAGTCCCTGGAGTGTGTAGCTCTAAGGGTCTTGGATGTTATGAGGTGGAGCATGTCCATTACTTCTGGGTTTGAAATGGCTGCATATGTCAGGCATAGATCACCTCTGAGTAGGCGTTAAGCAACTGAGTAGAGCTGGAGATACTTTAGTTGAGCTACATAGGACATCTGTGTGTAGCCCATGATCCTCTTGGGGAGGTACTGTTGTGTTCACTGTAGTTGCCGCAGGTATTGGGTAAGGTACACCCCAAAAGGGGCATTGTAGTCAAACATGGGCCTGATGAGTGACTAGCAGAGTGCCACAATGACCTCCCATGATCTACATGCAAACACCCATGTGATAAGGAGGGCTATATAAAGGTCTCTGCAATGCTCTGTCAATGTGATTAGCAAAGGAGAGGTTATGATCTATGTGGGTCTGTGGGATATTGCTCTGTTATGTAATAGCTTCCTCCTTCTGTTGTACAGCTTATATATGGCTGGGGTCAACCTGACAGGTCTCCTGTTTTGGAGGAGTCATGATTTTATTTGGGATGGCATGATTAATGCATACCTGCAGGTGCTCATACAATGGGTTTGTAAAGGAGTCTGCAGATTGGGCTGTATTATCCTCCAGCACGGGGCCTTTGAAGTATTCCACCCCAGTCTTCACAAGTGCAAAGTCTGCTTTTGAGAAATTCTTTACAGTGATTTCCTTGGCTGGGGGTGGGGACGGAATATGGATGTCCAGGGAAAGTTGTTTATGGTCTGATCTTAACAATGACGGTTCTACCTGTGGCGTGGAACATAGACAGTCCCCATGTTGGTGATGATCAGGTCCAATATGTATTCCCCCTTGTGGCTGTGGTGACTGGTTGTGCCATAGCACATGGATTCACAAATTGTAGTGGCTTTAGGGTGATGTTGTTGAGGGCCTGAGTAGTATCCCCAGTCAATATTTGTGTACCTGAAGTCAACCACTATAATGGTGTGTGTGAAGACCTGCATATCCTACACTGTTCCCAGGAAAGCCAAGTGTGGTTACTGGGTATGGGGGGGTGGTCTGAACTACACACCAAACCAAAAGGCAGTTTTGCACAGTGGTAGTTGTATATGTATGGCCTGTCATGCTTAGTGCAGTGGTACCAACCCAGAGGTGTGTGTATCTGTGATGCATATGGATACACCCCCTACTTGTGTTGTGTGTTACAAGTCCTGTGGTCATGAAGCATGGTATAGAACATAACCTGGCAGTGCCAGTGTGCATATGTGACCCTGAACTAGGTGTCTGTTAATGCACATATATTGTTATCCCCCATACTGAGGGATAGTTAAAGATGTACATTCTCCTTTGGAAAGACTGATGATGTCATCACCCTATAAATACAGCAGGAGAAGGGAAATCATCCAGTAATGTGAATAGCGCGCTGTGCTAATGCGTCTCTCTCAAGTATCATAACATAGTTAGGTAGGGGTTTGAATCCTGCAAACGCTGTGTGTATGCAATTCTCTGAGGAAGGAATGGCCTTTTTGAAGACTGGGATAACACACTAAAAGATGTACATTCCTCTTTGGAAAGACTGATGATGTCAGCACCCTATAAATCTAGCAGGAGAAGGGAAATCATCCAGTAATGCGAATAGCGTACTGCGCTAAAGCATCTCTCTTAAGTATCATAACATAGTTAGGTAGGGGTTTGAATCCTGCAAACGCTGTGTGTGTATGCAATTCTCTGTGGAAGGAATGGCCTTTTTGAAGACTGGGATAACACATTAAAAGATGTACATTCCTCTTTGGAAAGACTGATGATGTCAGCACCCTATAAATACAGCAGGAGAAGGGAGTATTTAAATTGATTTAACTGTGTTGCAGGAATATTAACTGAACTGGAAGTTTTGACTCTGCTCTTCAGTTTGTCCCACCCACCCTCCCTGTTTTTGTTTTGGTGTTAATCTTAGTGGCCTTGCAACTGCCCGCCCCTCTTGTAAATTTGTGTTTGGATACTCCTTCTGGGCCCATCTCATTTGCTCACTCAACTGAGTGCAGTGAGATCATATTCTGATATCAGGCACTCCTACTGTGTACAAAGAGAGCATCTGGGAAACAGAAGAAAAAAAATATTTTAAGCTTGTTTCCTGCCTTCCTAGTAGAAGTTTTTAGTACTTAATAAATAAGCACTTATCCAGGCATGTCTAAGAGTCATCTCCCAGTGATTTCTCCTGTCTACCTGATGAATATGGGCATCTTGGGGCAATGCAGCAATTGCCTCATGCACACAGACAACCCTCTCCTCCTACCACCCAACACTACAACCTGTGAGAGATGCACTTATATAGCCAAACTGGAAGCAAAGCTCTCTTCACCCAAGACTGGACTAGACAGTCAAGAGGAGAAGGTAAACACTTGCACCACACCACACTCATCACATAGCCCCTCAAAACCTACACCACCAAAACACACACAGAAACACAAAACACACACCTACATTCGCGGAGGCTCTCAATAAATACCTGCCCAGGCATCAGGGACATCCAAAGCATAAACGCAAGCAAACTCCACCCCCAACACAATCCAAATGACACATAGCCCACAAACTCAGTGTGCCACTCAACCACAGCCCATAAGACATAACAACGTACAACACTCTAGTCATAGGTGACTCTATAGTCAGGCACACTGATGTTCCAATCACTAGACTAAACAAGGAGAAAGTTACTGTCAGCTGCCTGTCAGGTGCCAGGATCCACCACATAATGCATGCACTCAGGTCACTCCACAATAAGTACAAATATCACACTGTCATTGTCCATGTTGGTGTGAATGACCTGAGATGTACCTCCCTGGACTACATGAAAAGAGACATGGAGGAGCTCTCCGATCTTGTATCCCAGGCAGGTATGAACCTAACCCTGAGTAGCATCCAGCCATCACCCAGAATGATACCACAGTACAAGGATAAAATGATTGACTTCAACAATTGGCTAAGCTTCTGGTGTCATTCTAAGGGGGTCCAGTATTTGTCTGCCTGGGACGACATGATCGACAGTCCACGATGCTTTGCCAGAGATGGCCTGCACCTGTCGCCCTTAGAATTCCGGATACTGGCTAAGACTCTTGCCACCCCTATAGTGCCTTTTTTAGGCAAGGTTCAAATGACAAATTCACCACAGTAACAGGTACAAGCAAGCAAAATCTGAGGGTAATGCTACTCAATGCTAGAAGTCTAAACCTGAAAATGCACTCACTCGAGGCACTCCTTAAAATGGAGAACATTGACATCTGTGCAGTGACAGAGACCTGGTTCAAAGCTCCAGAGAGCACCCCTGCATTACCAGGCTTCAATTCATACTACACCTTTTGGCCACCTAACCCAGAAAGAAGCACTAAAGGCGGAGGCGTGTCCATATTCATTAAGGATATCCACACCTCCAGGCTAGTTGCACAGCATAATGCATCCGAGATTATCCAAGTGCAACTAACTCTGGGCAAGACCACAATCCAAATTGTAACTTGCTACAGACCCCCCACCATGCTCCAGGATTCACACTCCTCATTTCTTGATACACTGGAAAGTATTAGGGTACAACCCAACACCCTAATAATGGGCGATTTCAACTACCCCACCATTAACTGGGATAACTACTCATGTACCAACTCTTTTGCTCAACGTTTTCTAGAATTCATAAATTCCAATGCCTTGGATCAACGTATTCACACCCCCACCAGGGGCAGCAATATCCTAGACCTGGTCATTACCAACATGGGAAACCGGTGTTCCACACCAGAGGTCAATTCCTCGTTGGTCAGATCCGACCACAAGCTAATCAGCCTAGACATCCACATCCCACCCCCAGCCCCAATTAGGGAAACCATCGTAAAAAAACCTCTCCAAAACCAACTTCACACTTCTTAAGACAGAAGTGGCAAACTTCATGACACCCATGCAGACGGACAGTAGAGGTATGACTGCCGAATCCTACACAAATGCACTTTATAAGCACTTACACGAGTGCATGGATCATGCTATCCCTAATAGAACCAAGATGTTATCCTCCAAAAAAAGGAAGCCAATCTGGTGGTCCTCTGCCATAAACAAACTCTACAACAGAAGAAAGACATTGTTGCAAAAAAGAGTAGAATCCCATGACTGGAGGAACTCCCTGGTCAACCTCAGTAAGAAGCTGAGATCCCTCATAAAATCCTCCAAAGCTAGTTACGAAAACAAAATTGCCACTGACTCTAAAGACAACCACAAAGCATTCTATAGCTATGCCAAGAATCTAAATGGGAACACTCAGAACTGCTCTGAGTTACAGCATAATGGCACTAAATATACAGAACCAACTGATATTGCCAACTTCCTAGCAGATAGGTTCAGTGCTAACTTTACCCCCCTCTCACCCCCTAGAGGGCCCATCTCTATACCGGAAGAATGCAAAGTTCCTATAATCACGGCTGCACAGGTAAAAAACACACTCTCCAAAGCCAAGAACACAGCATCCATGGGACCTGACAATATCCCAGGCTGCATTCTACACAAACTACAGAATGAACTGGCACCCTACCTAAGTACTATGTTCAATCATAGCCTCACCTCAGGCTTTGTACCCACTGAATGGCGCACCACGACAGTTATCCCACTCCACAAAGGGGGAGCCATGACGGACCCCGGGAACTACCGCCCCATTAGCCTGATGAGCCTGATCTGCAAGGCCATGGAACGTATCATCATGGAACTCATAAACAAAGACATTGGTAATCTCCAAACTCTGGACCCTACTCAGTTTGGATTTGTAAAAGGCAGATCATGTCTCCTAAACCTGACTGACTTCTTTGAAGCAGTCGGCAAAGCCATAGATGAGGGTAAAATGGTTCACACAGCTTATCTAGATCTCGCCAAGGCTTTTGACACCATCCCCCACTCTGGAATTATAGATAAGCTCACTAAACTAGGTATAAATCCCTATGTCACAAGATGGGTTGCCAACTGGCTCATGGACAGAACCCACACTGTGAAAGTAGAGGCTTCCAAATCTGACATCAGACCAGTGACAACTGGAGTACCACAGGGTTCAGTCCTGGGTCCTCTCCTGTTTGGTATCTACTTCTCTGAAGTGCAGGCCAACACAGAAGGTCTTTGGCTAACAAAGTTTGCAGATGACTGCAATCTAGGAGCCATAATCAAAACTCCTAATGATGTGGGCAAACTACAAAAGGGCCTCACTGAGACAAATACCTGGTGTCAAACCCATGGCCTGAAGCTCAATGCCAAAAAGTGTATTGCCATCCCCTTTGGTAAAAACTCTGTACCCATGAACTACCACATAGCTGGTAATCTACGTAATGCCGAAAATGTGATAAGAGACCTTGGAACACAGGTGGACAGTAGTCTCTCCTTTGATAATCACATCACCACAGTGGTCAGGAAATCCTTCTACGTGGCTCATCTCATCACAAAAGTATTCTCATCAAGAAAAAAAGAGGTCATTGTTCCCCTCTACTCATCACTCATTAGACCCATTATAGAGTACAATGCCCCTTCTGGTATGTACCTCACAAGACATCTACAACAACTGGAAAGACCACAGAAATACCTCACAAAGAGGATTACTGGCCTCAAACAGATGCCCTATGCAGACCGTCTCAAAAAACTACAGCTTTACTCCATCGCATATTGCCTACTCAGGGGCGATCTCTGCCTAACATACAAAGCTATGTCAAACCCAGAGCTGTTGGACATGCTCCACTTAAAGAAATCCCAATCCCTCCAAGCTACATGCTCTAGGGACCTTACCTTGTCACCACAATAAACAGAACATGCTGGAGGGATAGATTCCTGTCCCAGAGACTTCCCATACTTTGGAACAGACTACCTATCTATGTCAAACAGAACTCCTCATTAGCACTCTTCAAGAAAAATCTTGATGATCGGATGGGAAATGGAAAATTCACCCCGCGGATCACTTCTGTGGCTCTGCTCGACAGGGGCACAGGAAAATAATTTTCTTGGGTGGCGAAAGCCAGGGTACATTTTTTGGCTAGGCTTTTATGGGCCCTAGGGCCGATAGCCTAGTACCTACCTATGAACCTATGAAATCATCCAGTAATGCGAATAGCATGCTGTGCTAATGCGTCTCTCTCAAGTATCATAACATAGTTAGGTAGGGGTTTGAATCCTACAAATGCCATGTGTGCGTTTGTCACACAGTTTGTCAATGTGTTGTGTGTTTTGCTTTTATTATTGTATGACATATTATTATGACAGTAATTTCAATGCACACATCAGGTATGTGTGTGTCACATACAGATATGTACCTGTGACCTTTAATAGTTCCTATGTGTGAAGCCTGCCCAATATGAATACAGTTGTCACCTTTACCAGCATGTGCTGCAGCTTACCAGATCTTAGTCCATACATGTATGTTGGTGACAATGCAGGCTACTGCAGTGATCTGTGTCCTAGGCCAACTATGTGACACACACCCATGAAAGCTTTGATAGATTAATGTGGGTGAGGGTTCATGTCTGTGAGTAATGGACACCCAGTGTAGGTGTATAGCAACTGTCGCCGATATGCATACAGACACCGTCTTGCTTAGATGATACACCGAGGGACTGCAGAATACCTTTGGAAATGTGAATATCACAGGAAAGACATGATAACACTTGTCCACATGTACACACCATTACCCGTTCTACATGACGGGTGCTACCACCTACATGGTACTGTTGGAATACTATGTTAACTACATGCCGATGCCAATGCCACAGTTGCGTTACAGCAATACAGCATGGCTTGGACAACAGGTATCTGTCCGTATGATACCCTTGTGGTGGTTAGGTGTGTCATGTGTAGAATGCATTGTAGGCCACTGTATGTATTTGCAGTTGTGGATGGACATATCCGTAATGTGTTGGCATGTACGTGAGACTGCTATATGCCAAAGAGTATTGTTTCCAGGGATGTGTGGGGCTCAGTAAGAATGGCTACTGGTATAGTGTAGTACTGCAGGGATATCACTGACACCAGGTTCCTACATCTGTGTATCAGTTGAGGAGACACCATGTAATGACCATTGAATGTCAGGCTATGTAAGCTGTGTATACTACCAGAATGCAGACCATTGACATTTAGAAACCGTATCACCCACAGCATACTGTCAAACCATGTCATGTTCCATGCTAACCATGTTCACAAATGTACACCTGCACCTCAGTGCTGCAAACATCACACATGTACTGTCCACACCCCAACACATGCAGGCACAGGTACACACAACAGCAATGTGGCACATGTGCAGACAGTACACTTTGGGAATTACCACTGGTGTATACCAAACTGCAATGACAAATATAGGTAATGCATCATGCATGCTCAAATATACCCACAACAATATCATTACACTATACTGTCAACAACATGATAATATTACTATAGTGCTATGTAGTCACCCTGTGCATCAGCACCATGCTACCCTGTTCCTGCATCAATGTTACAGATGGTAGGAGGTGGCACAGTTTCATCATATGCACAGGGTGTGTACTTGGTTTGCCAGAGTCTGCCATTGACACATCCAATTGACATGTATATGTCTGTGTGTGTTAGTGAGGGACAACAGTGCAACATGGGGCAATGTTGCTGCAATGTGTGTGCGTATGTGTTAGCCCTAGGTGTTAGCATTATGTGTGTATGTATGCATGCACACAGTTCCACCACGTGGCTGCCATATATGGGTGTTGGTGGACAGCCACAGACTGTACCTGTCAGGTCATACAGATCACTGTCTCTGGCCACAGACACGGTACCTGTGCCTGGCAGGGGTGCTACGGACAGTATCAGGTACTAAGCCAGACTGGGTACTATCATCAGAAGCAGTGGGTTGTTGACTGGGCACATGTGCCTGCTGGGACTGTCCAGAGCCATGTGCATGTGGTCTTCTTGGACGGTCTAATGACAGCACAGACCCAGCATTGCTGGGGCTGGTACTGGTACTATGGGAGCGGCTGCAGGTTTGTTGTCGTCCGCGACAACTGCCAGCTGATAATGTTGCTGGCATACGCCCACTTCGACGCCTCAACCATCCTGCACTGTCCTGGCTCCTGGACATGTAGTTGTGGAAGAGATCTAATGTGTCCCCCCAACGTCTATCAATGACCTCGCTGATGTTATGGATGGCAGACGCAATATCACGCATAGTGTCATTCATAGCGGTGCGATGTGCTCAAAGCTCCCTCAGACCCTGTCTGGTGTACCGTTCCATACATGCCTGTGCCTGCATTACAGCCCGGAACATAGCTGAGGTTGAAAGACCTCTGTGGGCACGTCTGACAGGGGCAGTACGACCATGGATGCTCCCACGAGAACCCCTGGACATCTGCCTGTGTGGTACCATGTCAGGAATCTGGCCATGGCTGCTGTGAGGGGATGCATGTGCCAATGATACCACACTACTCTGGTCAATGCCCACTGTATGCTGTCCCTCAGCTAAGGACATTGGTGACAATGGATGTATCGGCAGGATGACTGTGCGCAATGATGTGGTTGACTGCTGTGTAGTCTCAATTGGCTGACCAACGACAGACCCTGTCACACCTCCCTGTGCCATTACACATGTATCATCATAATCACTATCCCCAGCAGTGGCTTCAGGTTCCCTGCTGCACTCCACCAGAGCAACATCAGAACCTGTGAGAGGAAGACAGGAAACACAGTTTACAAATGTGTACACAATATTAGCGCACATGCACACAGGCGCACAGGCACACAGGCGCACAGGCGCACATGCACACAGGCACACAGGCACACATGCACACAGGCACACAGGTGCACAGGCACACATGCACACAGGCGCACATGCACACAGGCGCACAGGTGCACATGCACACATGCACACAGGCACACAAGCACACAGGCACACTCCTCAGTACAGCAGATACAAACACACACCCACCTGCAATCCAACACATACACAATACTGTTTTAGGGTGGGTGACAGTATCACAAGGAAAAACATCACTTCACGCATTTCAGCATGCAGATTATGTGTTGCACAGGAACATGCAGTGCAAGTGTAGACAGCCCTTGTTAATAACAGTATACGTGTACTTGATGCTTGTGTGTACTTGTTCAGTGATTGTCTCCACCCTGGGACACAATGTGTACAAGGACATAACAATGTTGTGCAAGTGTTACAAGCTATGGGTGCATAGATTTGCATACACACACACACACACACACACACACACACACACACAACACAACACATGATGGTGCTACACAATGACTGCTATGTGTACTTTTGTGGTCGGCGGAACTGGATGTGGTGTAGTACCGTGAGCCATGATCAACATGCTTCTTGTGTTCAGCCAACAATAATAATGTGTGCCAGACAGGCAGCTAGCATGCTGTACCTGATGTGCAGTAACATGACTACATCCACAATTACACAGCCACTTGTTACATGGGTTTGTAAGGTGGCCAATAGTGAGCATTGCCTAACATAAATGTATTATTTGTTCAAGACTGTTGCACAAAGACATGATAGGCCTCTACCCCTCAGGTATATTATGTGTGCTGCATAGATGATAAGTGGGATACGGAAGGGTGGCCATACAGCAGGTGTCATAATTGGACATGTGTAGCAGGCTAAAGTGTAGTGTGTATGCCAAACATGTTTGTGTTGTGTACATGTGTATCAGGTATGCCTATGCAATGTCCAGTACTGTGTTGCCACAAATGTGTGTCATGCTCTGTGTATTGCATGTGAGTGAGGCAGCTATTGAGAATAATGGGATATGCATAGTCTCACAGCAAACATGCACAGCATGCATTATGCGTAGGTGTGTTACATGTGCACAGACTACACCTCCATATGACATGCACATGTCATTAGCAATAGTATTGTTATGACACACTCACCAGCATGGATTGGCTGCCTTGCTGTCACTCCAGAGGGACCTGCAAAAATATGAGAGTGATTGCCAGTGGCCACAACTGTGACATTGATACTGTGAGAATGATAAAGTACAGTAGTACAACAGGTGGCTTTCACAGGTGTACAGATTATGCTCAGAATATCAATCTTGCAGAAGAATAAGCAGGTTAACAGTTACACAAACAGTACACATCTCACACATGCATAAACTACCAGTACAGAGAACAGTCAACTACAGATATGGCATGTTACCTGCACGCTCCATTTCAACATGCTGGGTGGCTCCGGCCTCCATGATGACACATGTTTGTGGATGTTGCTGTTGGCCTGGAGCCACAACACTTAGGAGGTGCTCCTCCACACTGGTGAGGGGGTTGGATAGGTACCCCACCGCCTGTGACAAGCTGTTGTCTGTGGATATCAGACACATGCTGCCGGACATGTCTAATTAAATCACTGCAGTGATGGCGTACCTGCTCATATGTCCGGTTATGCATGCCTATGTCATTTACCCGATGGACAAGATCTTGCCACAGTGCAGCCCTCTCATGCTGGTTCTGGCTGGTCCTGGAAAACAGCACACAGTAATTCTGCACCAGGCTCTGGTGGATCTCCTGATCCTCTGCTGCTGTATATGGTGGGTTTCGCTGATGCACCATCACCCTGGAAGGAAAAGAAAAATATGTGAGCAAGTCATGTGGCACACTTAATATTCTAATGTACTGATATCATTTAACTGCCATATGTAGCATCTGTCTGTCTATCAGGGGATACACATGTTCGATACCACATATCAGTGCTCAGCCCACAACTGTCTGACAGTGCCTGCCACACTCCATACAACAAACTAGTATACACAAGCACTCGGCACACTGTGTGAGATACAATGCACAACCTCACACTGGGGGTATGTATCAAGCTAATGGATGAAGAATATTGTCATCCCGTGCAATGAATGCAATGCACATTTACAGTTTCAACGGTAATCCACCCTAGTCTTTGATGCCATACCCCTACCTGACATATGTGCACAGTTGTTACTATAGCCAGCATACTGCTGTCACAGAGTATACATGCTGCCAGGTACACACACATACCCTGTAACACACATGTGATTGCAGCCATGGTACAGGCATCATTACACACATTACACATACATACAACACACAAATGTATGACAACACAGATGAGCATTAACTGTGTACCTTATAGTACTGTGTGCCCCTACTTACAGATACCTATGCATGAGGTATGTAATCTGTGCAGACTACAGGAAACACACCAGACAGTGTTACCAGGGAATGTGAACATACACCATACTGTAGTGTTTAGGCCTACAACATCAGGTAGTACAACAGTTCATATGTGAGCTGGATTCAACAGCAGTACCACTTACTGAGCATACATGTATTGCTTCTGCCTATGATGGGACACCACAGTCGTACACAGGGAAGTACGGCACAACATATGCCAATCTACTATGTTTGCATCCCGATAACTGACACTTCTTTCTCTGGCCTCACACCAAGGACACCAACTACCATGACAGACACAAACTCACACTAAGCTATCACACCTTTACAGACCTTGCACACAATCAGTGTCATACTTATTCAATGTCACATAGCTGGTATTGCACTGAGTACATGCGTGTGTGCATTGTGTCATAGGTAGGTACTATGCTATTGGCCCTGGGCCTAGGGCAGCCTAGCCATATGCTACCCTGCCCTTTGGGACACATGTAATGTGATTTTACTTGCTCCTGTGAAACAGTTACACAGAGGTGACTCACAGGGCATATTACCTATCTCCATAACATTCATCAGTGGTATGTATGACATCTACTAATAAGGAGCCTTGTTTGTTAATGCTGGGTGGTTTACTCCAGGGTATGGCATATGTGTGTATAGAAACCTGTACCTCCAGCATGTGCTGTTTAGTTCAGTGACAAAGATAAGGGCCCTAGGTCATGTAGGCTGGACGGATTGTGAGGTGTTGCCATGGTGGTTGGCAAACTGGTATGGGTGTGACATAACTGTGTATGTCCAGCAGTGGTAACCTCTGTGTAGGAAGTATGCAAGGCAGTCTAGCTGTGGTTTTGAGAGTCAGTCTGCATAGGGAATGTGTTTGAGGGCATTATCAGTATTTGTTAGGTATGTCTGTGGCCTTTCCACTTGCTGTAGTTCTCATGGGAGGTACATACTGCATAGGACATTGTGAGGTGTAGAGGGGTACACTGACGTACATTTCCCTAGCTGACACACCTTTTGTGATGACACGTACCATGTACAGGGATTACAAGACTAGTGTGCCACTGTAGATATCAAAGGGGAGGCTATTGTACACCTGTGTCCCATGTTCCCTTCTGACACCTCCAGTGGTAGGCGGGCAACCACCTATGTGGTAGTTAGTGGGTAACATGTTTTGGAATGAGGTATAGTACTGCAGTATCAACAATGGTGTTCAGTCCATGCCTTGGTCACCAGGCACCTGTTGCAGTACATCTGCCCCCATGTCCCCCTCTCTCACTCTCTCTTTATATATATCTATACATCTACACACACTTCTAAACATCCATTGCTGTACATATACATGCACATGTAGGTACATAGACTGCCCACCTTTTATGGTGGGAATATCACTTCTGAAACAGTTGTGAGACATACCATTCTGGAATGATATTGCACAGTGTTGTGCATAATGCATTATGCTGTCCTCAGGCCGTATAGCTGTAGCAGGCCTCACTGGCTCTGTCCCACAGAAGTTCACCACCACATGACATATACCTGCACTGCATGCTGTTTTCAATGTCACACACTACAACCTACATTGATATGTGCACATAGCAACCTTCAACTACATATGTATGTCCAGCCTTCACTAACAGTTGCAGTATGTCCCTTGCCCTATGCACATCTGCATATACATATAGATACAGACTGCTAACACATATGGAGGGTTCACAGTATGTAGATTATTAGATTATGTAGTTTACATTACCTTTGTCTCTGACAGCTTTTTTCTGCTGGCATGCTGGCTTGCTTGCTGTCTTGCTTGCTGGCTTGCTTGCTTTTTATTTATTTTTTGGTCTCTGTCTCTATCTCTGTCTCTTTCTTTCTCTCTCTCTCTCTCTCTCTCTCTCTCTCTCTCTCTCTCTCTCTCTCTCCCTCCAGTTGCTGCAATGATATTATTGCATGTGTGGACTGGCAGTACAGGCTGCTTTTGTAGGTATCTGCACATGTGCATGTGATGGCCTCTGCACCAATTGGTGGCCAGCATTTAGTAATTGCATGCAGCCTGCTGTGTGGTAATTGCAGTTCTCACTGTGATTTCAGGACACTGCTATAAAATGAAAGGTTAGGTAGGCATAGGCCTTTCAGTTTTGCAAGGTGGGGACCATGCTGGTTTGCTGTGGACACTGTTGTGTGAGTCAGAAGGTTGGTATATCTCTCATATCTAACGGTGTGTTGTAGCCACTGAAATGCATGTTGTACTGAAACCTGACTGTTGTTTCTTCCAGTTTGCTCTTCTCAGTGTGTATGTTAACTCACACCTGCTAATGCTAACACTGTTGTACTTACCTGTGGGATTTGATGATTAACTGGCATACAACAGTAGTTCTTGCAATATGTTGCTATGGCTTTTGTATTTTCCCTTTACATTCACTCCTTGAATGCCTGCTATTTGTCTTTACTGGAATGCATTGCTATGGCTTTCCTATTTTCCATTTACATTTACTCCTTGTAATGCATAATATATTTCTATCAGCACTAAGTTCTTATATGTGTGCTGTGGCTTGGTGGCACTTCATGCAGTCTGGTGAGCCCAAGGTCTGGGTTTAGACACTTACAGGAGTATTTTATTTTGCTGCTGAGCAGTACTAGGGCCTTGTCATACAGAGTGAATAAGGCACTTTTAAACAGTTGTGAGCAGGAAGCAGGAAGTCAGTGGGGACACCAGCTAGGGATGTGCAGGCTGGGTATAGGGAAGGTCCATAGCTGCACATTTCTTTAACTGCAATAGCTGTACATATATTTGACATTTGCTGTGACATTTGAAACCTTCCACCCCTGTGAGAGGGGTGAGGACAACTAAGTATATTGTACTAACAATTGTAAATATCAGGCACATGCAGTGCTTGTGAACTGCTATACTGTCATTAGTATGTTAGATGGATACATCCTTTGATATTTCTGTGTTGTACTCCTACATAAGGGCATGCTTGTGGAAGTAATTCTGCAGCTATTCACAGAGTATGTAACAGCAGACAGGCTGATATACCTGTGTGTTTCTGACACTTGCAGGCCTCAAATACTCTCAGGTATATATTTGACCAGCCTCAGGGAAAGGTACATATCAGTGGGATACACCCGTGATATATTTCAGATATTCTGCAGTTGTGACTGTGGGGTATTCTGAGCATATGTATTACTACACCATTTCTGAAATGCAAGTAGTGTCTACTTTAACTTATTGACAGTTACCATTATGTGGGATTCCCCACCTGTCTGCCTACTGTTAGTACATTCCACAGGGAGTCAGTGGGGCACAGGTAACAGTTGTTTGCAAATTAGGGACATCCCTGTAAATCAGTCAGAGTTGGGAGGTCTGGCCTCTTACCTATTCAAATATGGCAGTGTTTATCCTGCTCTGATACTGTGTGGGGTTTGTAAGGTGCTACTGTAACATTATTACCTGCTAGCATGGCTGTTTCTCTTCTCACACTAATGTAATGCAATTCCACAAGAATTGCCAGTAAACACAGAACATGCTTTGTGTAATGGCCTTCCTATTTTCCCTTTACATTCACCCCTTGTATTTCATGATATATTTCTTTCAGCACCAAGTTCTTGTATATCTGCTGTGGCTCAGTGGTAATTCATGCAGACTAGTGTTTCCAAGGTCCGGGGTTCGAGACTGACAAGGATATTTTATTTTGCTGATGAGCAGACTACAGGTCTTGTCATACAGAGTGACTAAGGCACTTTTAAGCAGTTGTAAGCGGGTTTGCGAGAGTTTGCGCGACACTTATCTATGCTTATCTATGCTTAGCTAAGCGAACACAAGCGCACACCCACTGAATACTGCTTAAAAGTGCTTACTCCCACTAACACCCGTGCTAATTTCTTTTAAAGAAAAGAAAATGGGGAAATAGGAAAGTGGTGAAAAGGGGGCACAAAGAGGGAAAGACAGTAGGGAAACCAGCTCGGGATGTGCAGGATGGCTGTAGGGAAGGTCCATAGCTGCCCATTTCTTTATCAGCAACAGCTGTGCATATGTTTGAAATTTGGTATGAAATTTGAAACCTTCCACCCCTGAGAGAGGGGTGAGGACAACAAAATATATTGTACTGTCAATTAGAATTATCAGTTTACATGTCCAGCGGACATGTGTGCGAATTGGGCAGCTATGTATGGGGCGTAATTTTTTTGTGGGAACAGAGTGCCCTTTTTTTATTTTTTTTTTCAGGTGAGAGTGGAATGTGAGGTACAGGAAGTAGGTATATTTGGGGAGGTAGGTTGGGGAGATTAACAGACAAGACAAACAAGATGCATACAGGGGCGGAGTATGACACATATGGGGGGTAAACACAATTGACAGGGACAGATGTTTGGATATTGCGAGCCCATGAGCCCACAGATGGCAACAGTGGAACTGAGAGCCCCACCCATGGGCAGTTACCACTGCGCCTTCACAGCCCAGGCCGGGGCTGTGCTGGGGGCTGGATAGGACAGGCAGGCACACCCGTGAGTTGCGCCACTCTCACCTCGAGCTGGCGTAGGGGATCAGTCACAGAATGCCTGATCTCACTACGCACCACAGACTAGACCCTATGGAGGGTGAGTGGAGGCTCTCCTCCAGCCACGCTTGCAGAGGGGGGACAAGCCCCACCCCCTGCAGCGCTTCCACCCGAAGGTGGCACAGGGCCGCCGGAGGAGGAGGTCCCGGCCTGGGCACTGGTGCCAGGTGCACTCGCCAGCTGAGGTGGGAGAAGTGGGTCCGCTGGAACCCGCCTTCCCTGCTGTCCTATGTTTGGCAGTATTTTATGGCATTTTGGGTTAGTAACAAACAACACCATTCAAAATTAGTTGTAATAGCATGCATCAGTATTCTCATTAACCAAACACCCATGAATTCCGAACATTGAGCAGCAAGCATAACACATGCATATTTAGAACAACAGTGCACATTCCAACAGCATGCAGGGTTGATTGGTGGCAACAGGCCATCAGGTTTGGATATGTGAACAGGGCACATGCATCAACGTACATGCAGATATGTATGAACCAACAGGACAAATGTCCATTGCAATTAATTGTGAGTACACATACCCAGTTTGGTGTGGAATGGCATAATTTGTGAAAATAGGGTAGGGTGGAGAAATATTACATTAACAACTTACACTACCTATACATATACTGTACATTCCTAGTAGATGCAGATATATATCCCCTACATGTATTAGTACAGTTTCCTGTATGTAACCTTAGGAATGTTGGTGATGGGGATGTTACTGCTACATTAATGTACATTCCATTTTTATTCATATATGTTCATATCTGGCTGTGTTCAGGTACAGCATCCTGCTACATTTGATTTATATGGGTCTAGACAACTGTGGATGTTCAGCATTTCATACAACCATACTATCTCCATAATGCAAGGGTACAGCAACATATCCAAATTGTAGGACAGACACAGTCCAGGTTCTGTACTTTATTTAAGACATTACACTCTTTGGTTGTAGCTGTCTCATTCATTTCATTATGTAGTGACTGCAGTATACCTTTATTCCAGACTTATTACAGCTTTCTTGGTAGCTTCAAACTGTCTTTTTCACACTCTCTCACTTATTTTATATTTACATTTCAGAATGGTACTTAATTCTAGGCTTTATTAACATTTATTACTGGGTTACAACAATCATTTCCAGCTGACGCACTTATTTCATATGGCAGAATTTACATATTCGACACTTGTCTATCCTTTGTTGATTGATTACCACTCATTTTCAGGCTGAAGCAGTTATCTGATATTACAATACAGGTGGAAACTCTATTTGAGACTTGTTTAATCTTTATTACTGGATTGCAGTACACTCCTTTCCAGGCTGTATCACTTATCTAATCTTACAATACTAGCAGAATCTTTATTCTAGGCTTATTTCACCTTTATTACTGGGTTACAACACTGAACTCTTTTACAATATGTCTCACTTATATTCTATAACAATACCAGCTAAATATTTACTAACCTGCCTGGTGGCACAAGCTCAGCAGCCTATCAGCATAGGCTCGCCGATTCGTGGAACGAACACCTGCAGCTGTAATATAAATGAAGGAATATTGGAACATACCTCTCCATACTATAGGCTAGGATAGCATTTCTTACATACATAATTACATGGATACTTACTCAGTAGTGGGGCATTGGGCATTTGGCGGGCCTCCTGAATCCAACGGTTCAGTTGGTCCTCCTTACGTCGCTTCAGGTACGCATGGTGGTGACGGACCTGTTCACCAATCCTCGGAATGCCTGTGGCACTGGTGAGATCATGTGCCAACCGGTTCCACGCCCCTGCCTTATACGCACCCCATTGAACCTGGTCCTGCATGAGTTGTGCTTCATGATCATGGACTAGGAGCCAAACCATATATTTTGACTCCTCAACACCCCACCTTTGTGCTCTAAAGTGATTTCCCTCTCCTGCACCTGCCATCCTGACTGCAAATGGGTACCACAATCAGTTATGGTGTATATTCCCACCTATGGGGCTTATATATGCCGTTTTTCCTGCACTTATCTGTGATTGGCCATTTTGGATATTTATCAGCTTAAAGCAAACCTGCTTTGTCATGGTTCTATTTTCATTCATTCCTATATATATGCTAATACTGTATTTCTCAGTACAACTGTCATGGCTTAGTGGTTCAGTACTTTGACTATGGTGCACAGTATCCCGGGTTCGACCCTTGGCATTGCTTTTTTTATTTTACTACTGTCTAGGCAGGCTAGGAGGTGCATCTGTGTAAAGGCGGCTTTGATACAGCTTGCCCAATGTTGACCGCCGGTATGCTGGTTGGCACGCTGCTCAGCTCCACGCAAATGGCTTACGCTGGGTAATGCGTTATTTAGCTATGAGCACTCAAATTACACTGCGTGAAGCGCTGCTGAGCTACGGGCACTCATATTAAGCTTGTTAAAGTGCCGCTCACCTCCGGGCACTCATATTAAACTTGTTAAAGCACTGCTCATCTCCGGGCACTCATATGCAGCTTGTTAAAGCGCTGCTCACCTACGGGCACTCATATTCAGCTTGCTAAAGCATTGCTCAGCTATGGGCAATTATAATCCTTTTTTTATAAATTATTCTGTCGGATTTCTTCACAAATACATGGCCCATTTCATTACATTTTACTTAAATTATAGTTTTATATATATATATATATATATATATATATATATATATATATATATATATATGTCAGGGGATTGTTTCATACTTATTTAAATAAAAAAGGTGAATGATGTTGTGGGGGCTCGAACTGTGACTACCTCCTCTTTGGCCAACGTCTCTACCGCTACGCTATTGCTACTTGGCTTAATTTGCATATGTAGGATCTTATATGCTTTCCAATGTCTGCTAACTGTGGCTGAGCGAAGGGCACACCCGCGCAAATGAGCGCAAATGCAGGCAAACATTTTTGAAATTATAAAAAAAAATAATGCTATTTTTACGTTTTACACATTTTCTGTAGGGTTTAGTCTGTGGGGATGTGTGGTGTTGTGTTGCTTGACATTTCTAAGGCCTCGCTCGTGGGTGTTTACTTTCAGGCCTCTGACTCTTCTGGGGGTGTGTCCCTTTGCAGTACTCGGCATTTGGACACACACCCCTACTTTCCTACACGGACCGTGTTAGCCTAGGGTATGATTCAGCATGCCCTCATGAATATGCATGGCATGCTGATGTCATACTGTTCAACTGCAGCCTCCGAGTAAGACATATTAAGTCTTAAACGGAGGTTTCGTGAATCCGGCCCAGTGTTTATGGAAGTTTGTTAGAATCTAACATATAATAAAATAGTGTTAGAAATCAGTAAAGTATGACATATATTAAGGAAGTGATGTTTGATGATGAATGGGGGGCGTGTTTAGTACAATTCAATACAATTTGATTGATTAGAATATTTGAAGTTAATGAGGTAAATGCTTTTAAAAACGTTTTTATGTGTTTTTATGTTTATGTATGGTCTGAAGAAGCCATGGAGAGTGGTGAAAGTGCTTACCAACTATTAAAGCTACTGTTTTATATTTTATGTGGTCTGGAGCCATACGTTGGACAACTGCTGCCGTTTTTATTCTTATTCCTGCAAAATTGTTTTTTTGATTGGATAATTGGGCTGGTTTCTGTTTCTCATCTGTACAACTATTTTTGCAATTGGTGCAACTGTTTTAGTCTCCTTTTTGTTGTGTGATAGAGCTGAATATTTGTTACTGTTGTGACCCTTTCAGCTTGCAGTGAAATCTTTGTCTAGAGAGACCTAACTCTTTTCTTTGTGGCAGGCAGTATATCAGACTGGTTTAATCTAGCTAAGGGCATTCCTGCAAAACTTTTTTTTTTTTTTTTGGATTCGATAATTGGGCTGGTTTCTGTTTCTCTGCCTTTAATAACCAGTGTTTTAAATCAGATATACTTGTTTGCTCAAGCTGTTCTAAGCTGCAGAGAGACTGGCTTACTGCCTTGCTGTGACATTGGAAAAAGATCAGTGTCTATTTTCAATTGTCTTCTGCACTTGTGTTTTAATACATATCTCTGTAATCTGTACAACTGTTTTTCCCATCCACCCACGTAGTTGTTGTGGTGGTCGTCTTAGGTCTTGGTGGCTTTGAGTTGCTCACCTCTGGTATAAAGTTAATACTGGACACTCCTTCAAGTCACATTACTTCAGCTCATTCTACTGTTTATAGTGAGAACTTAGCAAAGGCCCACCCCTTTAGCTTCTGAACCTTGAATTACCTCATTATTTTCTGTCTCTTCAGTTTCTACTACAAAAAAAAAAACTTTCTACTTCATTTTACTGTTTGCCATAATTATTACCGCTTGTTGGTAGCTTTACTAAATTGATAACAGTATTCTACTGAATTGCTGCTTTATTAGTGCTGTCTGATACTGCTGTGATTTGTGAGTTATTATTTCAAAGCAATCTACTGATTAACTATATTTCTTTGCTATCTACTGCAATTCATTACTGTTTAACTGTATTTTGTCATACTGCAAGTGCTATTCTTTGGTCTATAAGTGAGTAATCTGTGCTTCATTTGATTTTTTTTCTTACTTAGTTCTTAACCTTAAAATTGAGTAGCATAGTCTAAATACAGGTCTGCAGCACCCAGAGCTTCGGCTGCATAGTTTTAAACCCTTTTTTGAGGTATTGCTGCTATAAGTTAACTGTTTTTTTTTTTTTTTTTAAAAGAAAAGTTCTAAGCTTGTTTTCCACCTTTCCTGTTACTAGAGTAGTCCAGATACAGATTTGCTGTATCCAAACCAGGATGGTTTTGTAAGTTTCTGAGTTCCCCAGATCTTTGTGTGTTAGAAGGAAGCCTTCCAGCTCATCACCACAAGAGGAGTGGTTTCTGGCTCCATGTCCAAAGACTCTCAATCCACATTCCTAAGCATCCTGTAAACTATTAAGATCCAACCCAACACTCTCATACTAGGTGACTTCAGCTACACCTCCATCACCTGGGACAACTACACATGCACCAATGCACTGGCCCAATGCTTCCTGGAATTCATCAATTCCAATGCCCTAGACCAGCTCATTAGAGGAATCAACATCCTTGACCTGATTATTACTAACATGGGCAATTGTTGTTCTACACCAACAGTCAATTCTCCCCTGGTTATATCCAACTACAAACTATTCACCATGGAAATCCACATCTCACTTACACCCCCCGCAAAGGTATCCACCATGAAAAACTTCTCCAAAGCTGACTTTGGACTCCTAAAAACAGAGATGGCTAACTTCACAGCAGCCATGCCAGTGGAAAATAGATGTATGACTGTCAAATCATACACCAATGCACTGTAAGAACACGTACATAAACGCATGGAACTAGCCATAACCAACAGAACCAAGATGCTCTCCTCCAGAAAAAGGAAGCCAGTCTGGTGGTCCCTTGCCATTAATAAACTCTACAACAGAAGGAAGAAACTGTTGCAGAAAAAGGTGAAGTCCTAAGACTAGAAGAATTCCCTTATTAACCTCAACAAAAAGTTGAGATGCCTCATCAAAACCTCCATTGCCAGCTATGAAGGCAGAATTGTGGCAGACACTAAAAACAACCACAAAGCCTTCTATAGTTATATCAAAAATCTCCATGGCAATACCTAAATTTGCTCTGAGTTACTGCACAATGGTACCTCCTATACTGAGCCAACAGATATTGCCAACATACTGGCCGACTGATTCAGTGCCAACTTTACCCCCCCCCCCAAAGGACCAATCTCAATACCGGAAGAATGCCAGGCACCCAGCATTACTACAGCACAGGTTAAAGCTGTACAGTCTAAGGCCAAGAATACAACTTCCATGGGACCTGACAATATCCCTGGCTGTGAATTACAAAGTGAACTGGCACCACATCTGTGTGCTCTATTCACTCACAGCCTCACCTCAGGCTTTGTCCCTGCCGAATGGAACACTGCAACAGTCATCCCTCTCCATAAAGGAGGAGCAACTACAGACCCTAAAAATGATCACCCCATTAACCTGACAAGTCTGATATGTAAGGCTATGGAGCACATCATCATAAAACTAATTAACAAGGATATAGGGACTTTCCCAACTCTAGAGCCCACGCAATTTGGTTTTGTGAAAGGTAGATCATGCCTGCTCAACCTGGTTGACTTCTTTGAGTCAGTCACCAGAGCAGTGGATGAAGGTAAGGCAGTTCATACAGCCTACCTCGATCTGGCCAAAGCCTTGGATACCATTCCTTACTCAGGAATTATTGATAAACTCAGCAAACTAGGCATCAACCCCTATATTAGTAGCTGTATTTAGAGCACAACCAAAAGCTGTTTGCTGAATTTCCTGTTTGCACTTAATTTTAAATCGTTTTTTTCTTAAAACTTGCATATTTTCTGTCCTTGACCTAGCACTCTTGTGTGGGGTCATTTACTGCACTGTTATAACTTGATATTACTTGTGAACCTCTGCTATCTCTGTAAAAAACAAAAACAAAAAAAAAAATCTTGCTTTTTCCCACTTTTCTGAGAGTTAAAAAGTTCAGTTACAGGCTTGCTGTTCCTGAACTGTTTGAAAGTTTCTGTGAGGCCATTTTTGCTTGGGCTGAAGGAGGGTCTCTGTGTTTATCAGTGGCAGTGACTAACATTGAGCAGCTTCCCTGCCCCGGAGAGGTGGTTACTGACTTGAAACTGTAGTTTTATTGGCCACTAGGGGTCATTTCCATAACTCCTTCATCTTCCTCTCTTAAAACCTAGTTGCCTCGTGGTTTGAGCGTCTTTTCAGGCTTGTTGGCTGTTGGTGAAGCACCCTCCAAGAGGAAAAAAACGCTGAGAGAAGAAGGGAGCCACTTTTGAGATTTTAAGTATTTTTACTCTGTTTATTTGCTAAGTTTTCTGCATAGCTGCCTAGCTTGAGCATTTTCTGGCTTGTTAAACTTGATTTCTGTATTAGTAGCTGTATTTAGAGCACAACCAAAAGCTGTTTGCTGAATTTCCTGTTTGCACTTAATTTTAAATCGTTTTTCTTAAAACTTGCATATTTTCTGTCCTTGACCTAGCACTCTTGTGTGGGGTCATTTACTGCACTGTTATAACTTGATATTACTTGTGAACCTCTGCTATCTCTGTAAAAAACAAAAACAAAAAAAAAATCTTGCTTTTTCCCACTTTTCTGAGAGTTAAAAAAGTTCAGTTACAGGCTTGCTGTTCCTGAACTGTTTGAAAGTTTCTGTGAGGCCATTTTTGCTTGGGCTGAAGGAGGGTCTCTGTGTTTATCAGTGGCAGTGACTAACATTGAGCAGCTTCCCTGCCCCCCGGAGAGGTGGTTACTGACTTGAAACTGTAGTTTTATTGGCCACTAGGGGTCATTTCCATAACTCCTTCATTTGTCCTCGGAGGAGTGGTTTAGGGCAGTGACTTGTGGTTTGTTGGCCAATTTGGGTCATTTCCTGTCTTTTCCAGCCCCCTGCTATAAAGCACGCTTTAGCGCGATTTAGCCCGGAGTTGCTACTGTTGCACACTAGGGCAGCGCCGGTTAAGCAGGTTTAAACTATTCGGGCTACCTAAAGTCCACTCTTCAAATTTTCCCTTAAAACTACCTTCCTCGAACTATACTACTGATCTAATCAGCGTATCCTATAATTAAAAAGATCATCTCTACTTGACTCCAAGTAGACTATTCTCTATCTGTTAAACGTAGCACTTGCTCCTACAGTACTTATTACCTTGATACGGCACTCTTGTCATAGATAGTACCCCAAAAAGGCAACCCCCCATTTCTCGGTCACCCACGTCCCCGGAATCTTTTTAAAGTTTTTATCTATTCCTTCTAGCATGTCGAGGGATCAGTTGCTAGTGTCCTCTCCTGCTCAGCTGGTGAACCTGGGAATATTGAGGCAATGTTACAATTGCCTCATGTACCTGAACAACCCTCTCCTCCTCCCACAAAACACAAATACATGCGAGAGATGCAACTACACGGCCAAACTGGAGGCTGAGCTCTCTCAACATAGGACTGGCAAGACCAGTCAGGAGGAGAAGGTTACCACACACACTATAGACCCAGTCTCACATATTACCATTACAACCTCAAATCATACAAAGACATACTCGGAGGCTCTGATCAAAAATCTACCAAAACAGCAGAGGCCACCAAAGCAGACACCCAAACAACCACCACCTCAGAACACAACACCTGCAACACATAGACCTCACAGTCAGAGTGTCAAACAGTCACAGCCCTTAAGGCCAAACACAATGCCAGACACACTAGTCATTGGTGACTCCATAGTCAGACACACTGATGTCCCGCTCACCAGACTGAGTAAGGAGAAGGTCACAGTAAGCTGCCTGTCGGGCGCTAGAATCCGCCACATAACGCAAGCACTCAGGTCTCTCAACAGCAGGTACAAATATGATTCAGTCATTGTCCACGCTGGTGTAAACGACCTGAGACGTACCTCCTTGGACTACATGAAAAGAGACATTGAGGAGCTCTCTGATTATGTAGCCCAGACAGGTATGACCCTGACCTTGAGCAGTATCCTACCTTCACCAAGAATGATGCCACAATACAGAGATAAGATGATCAGCTTTAACAATTGGCTTAAACACTGGTGTCATTCAAAGGGGATCCAGTGTCTGTCTGCCTGGGATGACATGCTGGACAAGCCACGCTGCCGCAAGGGACGGCTTGCACCTGTCACCCTGGGATTCGGATATTGGCAAAGGCTCTTGCCACCCCATAGTGCCTTTTTAGGCAAGGCTCAAATTCTAAACCTACCACCCTAGAACACAAAAAGGAAAAAACTAAGGGTAATGCTGCTCAATGCCAGAAGTCTAAATCTCAAAATGCACGCACTCGAGGCCCTTCTCAGTATGGAGAACATCGATGTCTGTGCTGTGACAGAAACCTGGTTCAAGGCTCCTGAGAGCACCCCGGCGCTATCAGGTTTTACCTCATATCATGCGTTCCGGCCCCAAAATCTGGACAATACCAAGAAAGGAGGGGGGTATCCATATTCATCAAGGACACCCACACCTCAAGACTGGTGGCAACGCACGATGCATCAGAGACCATCCAGGTGCAATTAACCATAGGCAAGACTGCTCTGCAAATTGTAGCATGTTACAGGCCACCCTCACAAACTCAGGAACCTCACATGGCCTTCCTGAAAACACTAGAGGGGATAAATGTATCACCAAACACCATCATACTAGGTGACTTCAATTACCCTAATATAGACTGGGAACACTACTCAAGCCCAAACACCCTAGCCCAAAAGTTCCTGGAATTCATAAACTCAAATGCCATGGAACAACTAGTCACCATCCCCACAAGAGGAGATAACATACTTGATCTCATCATCACGAACATGGGAGCACAATGTTCAACACCGGAGGTGTACCCCTCACTGGTGAGATCAGACCACAAACTAATCTCGCTGGAGGTCCTCATCCCACCCCACCTGAAATAAAAAGACCACAGTAAAGAACTTCTCAAAAGCCGACTTCACACTTCTAAAGACTAGTGTGGTCTCCTTTAAGGCCCCGAGCGGCGGAAAACAGTACTCAAGCCGCTGAATCACTTACAAATGCCTTCTACCAGCACCTGCAGGACTGCATGGATAAGGCAATCCCAAGCAAAACAAAGACTCTTTGTACCAAAGGCAAGCGTCCAGTCTGGTGGACCCCAGCCATAAACAAACTCTACAACAAAAGGAGGAAGCTACTACAAGATAGAGCAAAATCCTTAAAAGGTAAGACACCCTTGATCACTATAAGTAAAAACTAAGAGCTCTCATAAAATCATCCAAAGCAAATTTCGAGAGAAAAATAGCTAAAGACTCAAAAGACAATCATAAGGCCTTCTTTAGCTATGTTAGAAACCTGGGAGGAAACTCCCAGATATGCTCAGAACTAGTTCAAAATGATGTGAAGATTACTGATCCTACAGACATTGCCAACATACTGGCTGACAGGTTCAGTGCAAACTTCTCCCCTCCCCAAAAGGAGAGATATCTATACCAAACGATTGCAGCCCCCAAACATCTCCAGCGCCCAAGTGAGAACTGCTCTCTCCAAAGCAAAAACACAGCATCCATGGGACCTGATGGTGGCCCCGGCTGTGTGCTGCATGGACTCAATGAGGAATTAAACCCACAGCTAGGACAGCTGTTTAATCAAAGTCTTACCTCTGGATACGTACCCAGGGAGTGGCGCACTGCAACTGTGGTACCACTTCACAAAGGCGGTGCCTCCACCGACCCTGGAAATTACCGCCCATTAGCTTGACAAGCCTTATCTGCAAAGCCATGGAGAGGATCATAATGGACCTCATAAATAAAGACATAGGGAATTTGCAGACTTTGGATCCAACCCAGTTTGGCTTTGTCAAAGGCAGATCATGCCTTTTAAACTTGGTTGACTTTTGAAACAGTCACCAAAGCCATTGATGAGGAAAGGCAGTCCATACAGCCTACCTCGATCTGGCTAAGGCCTTCGATACAATACCCCATTCGGGTATCATTGAAAAACTCATCAGCTTAAATGTCAACCCATACATCACAAGATGGGTTGCAAACTGGCTGAGTGACAGAACCCACAGGGTCAGAGCTGCTGGCGCCATGTCAGACTCAAAGCCTGTCACAAGTGGTGTCCCACAGGGCTCAGTCCTGGGCCCACTCTTGTTTGGCATCTACTTTTCGAAGTACAAGCAAACACAGGAGGGTTATGGCTGACAAAGTTTGCAGATGACTGCAAACTGGGCCATAGTAGAAAACACATCTGATACAGATATCCTTCAGAAGGGTCTCACAGAAGCGGATAACTGGTGCCAGAGCCACGGCCTAAAGTTAAATGCCAAAAATGCATAGTCATACCCTTCGGGAAAAACAAGGTTACCCCTAGCTACCAAATAGGTGGCAATCCACTGAGCACAGAAGAAGTTATCAGGGACCTGGGGACCCAGGTTGATAGTAGTCTGTCATTCGACACCCATGTAGCTAAAGTAGTTAGGAAGACCTTCTACATTGCCCACCTTATCATGAAGGGATTCTCATCTAGATCAAGGGAGGTCATAGTCTCCCTTTACTCATCACTCATCAGACCAATGATTGAGTACAATGCCCCATTCGAATGTATCTGACCCGACACTTGCAGCAGCTGGAGAGGCCACAAAGTTCCTCACCAAAAGGATAAAGGGTCTCAAAAATCTGTCCTATGCTGCCCGACTGAAAGAACTCCAGCTCTATTCAGTCGCCACCGCTGCTCAGAGGTGACCTTTGCCTAACATACAAGGCCATGTCAAACCCAGATTTGATGAATATGCTTCACCTCAAAAATCTAAATCCATCAGAGCCACAAGGGCGGAGACTTAAACCTTGACACGGCTATTAATAGGGCGTGCTGGAGGGATAGATTCATCACCCAAAGACTCCCTATGCTGTGGAACAAAATCCCGGTACATGTGAGGCAGAGCACCTCGCTGGCCTTGTTCAAGAGAAATCTTGACCAATGGATGGGAGATCGCAGATATACCCCAGGGATTACCTCAGTGTCACTGCTCGACAGAGGCACAGAAAAATAATGGGTATAGTTCCCCATACTAAAGGGGTGGCCTAAGCCACAAAACGATGGGCTAGGCTTGTAAATGCCCTCGGGCAGATAGCCTAGTATGAACCTATGAACCTATGAACCTATATCATTAGGTGGGCTGCAAACTGGCTCATAGATAGAACCCACAGTGTGAAAGTAGCGGACTCCAAGTCAGACTGCCAACCAATCACGAGTGGAGTCCCACAGGGATCAGTCCTGGGTCCTCTCCTGTTTGGCATCTACTTCTCAGAAGCCCAGGCCAACACGGAGGGAATCTGGCTGACCAAATTCACAGACGACTGCAAGCTGGGAGCCATTATAAACTCCCCAAGTGATGCAAACATCCTACAGAAAGGCCTCAATGAGACCAATGACTGGTGTTGAAACCATGGCCTTAAGCTTAATGCCAAAAAATGCGTCGTCATCCCCTTTGGGAAAAACTCAGTTCCTACTAATTACCACATTGTTGGGAGCCCACTGAACACTAAAGACATTATAAGAGATCTGGGGACATAGGTTGACAGCAACCTCTCCTTCAACCACCACATTGCCGCTGTGGTCAGAAAGTCCTTCTATGTGGCATATCTCATCACCAAGGGTTTTGCATCCAGGAAGAAAGAGATCATCATTTCTCTCTACTCTTCCCTCATTAGACCAATCATAGAGTATAATGCCCCATTTGGCATGTACCTTACTAGACATCAGCAACAGCTGGAGTGTCCAGAAGAGGATCCTAGGCCTTAAACACATGTCCTACATGAACAGACTCAAAAAAACTCCAGCTATTCTCTGTCTCATATCATCTACTAAGAGATGATCTCTGCTTGACTTACAAAGTCATGTCTGATCTAGCTCTGTTAGAAATGCTACATCTAAAGAAATCCCAATCCCTCCACACCACATGCTCCAGAGACCTCAACCTCATTACCACAATCAACAGAACATGCTGGACAGACAGGTTCATAACCCAGAGACTACCCATGCTCTGGAATAGACTTCCCATACATGTCAAGCAGAGCACCTCACTAGCCGTCTTCAGGAAAAATCTTGATGAGTGGATGGGAAATAGAAAGTTCATCTGGGGGATCACTCCGGTGGCTCTACTTGATAGAGGCGCTGGGAACTAATGACGGGTGGCACAATGCCAGGGCACTTCTATGGGCTAGGCTTGTAAAGACCCCAGGGCCATTAGCCTAGTGCACACCTATAAACCTATGAACCTATTTGCCCAACAGTACTTACAATCAGTGAAATGTAATTCAGTGAAATGAGTTTTCAATGATTTGAGCTTTCAGCAAATTTTTGAGGGTGAACTGAAATTTGGTGAAATGAGTTTTCAGTGAATCAAAGTAGACTTTCATATATATATATATATATATATATATATATATATATGTGTGTGTGTGTATATATATATATATATATATATATATATATATATATATATATGTGTGTGTGTGTGTGTGTGTGTGTGTGTGTGTATATATATATATGTATATATATATATATATATATATATATATATATGTATATATATATATATATATATATATATATATATATATATATATATACACTCACATACATATACACACACACACACACACACACACACACACACACACACGATCATAGGAAGTTTCTAGGCTGTTGGCCCTGTGGCCCTTATAAGCCTAGCCAAGAATTTAGCCTATGTTCTCACAAGTCAGCACCCAATGCCCCTGTCCAGCAGGGACACAAGTGAAATCCCAGAGGTGTATTTTCTGTTTTCCATCCAGTTATCCAGATTGCGGTTAAAAAGGGTTAATGAGGAACTGTGCTTTACATGGAGAGAGAGTTTATTCCTCAGAAGGGGAGTCTCTGGGGCACAAATCTGTCCCACCAACAAGTCCTACTGATGTCACAGACCAGGTTGAGGTTGCGTTTGTGGGTTACTCAAGTGGAGCTTGACTTGTGGATATGCAGCACTCCCATCAAGGCATGGTCTGAGATTGCTTTGTATGCCAGACAGAGGTCACCTCTTTGGAGTCTGTATGAAACTGAGTAGAGAGAGACAGGACTTTTAGTCTATTTGTGTAGGGTAGATGTTTGAGTCCCTGGATTCTCCTGGCGAGGAACCTCTGTGGTCTCTCCAGTTGCTGTATGTGATTTGTGAGGTACATGCCAAAAGGGGTGTCATACTCAATAATGGGTCTGATAAGGGAAGAATACAGGGATGTTATGACCTCCTTATCCATGGATGAGATACCCTTCCTAATGAGGTGGGTCATGTAGAAAGTTTCCGTACAATGGAGGCAATATGGTGTCAGAAGTCAGTTTGCTATCAGCCTGGGTGTGCAAGTCCCTCACGACTGATTGCATGCTTAAGACCTTGTTATTAATGTGATAATTTGTGGGGACATCACTCTCCCCAAAATGGATAATGATGCATTTTTTGGCATTCAGTTTGAGGCCATGTTTCTAGCACCAGTCATTTATTTGGGTTAGACCCTCTTGAAGGATGTCCACATCACTAGAGGAATTGATGACAGTGCCAAGCTTGCAAAATTTTCAGACTTGGCCAGCCATAGCCCACTGGTTTTGTCCTGCACCTCATAAAGTATATCCCAAATAACAGAGGCCCTAAGACTGATCCCTGAGGTACACAGCTTGTTACAAGTCTACTGTTTGAGGTGGGTTCCCCTAGTTTGACTAGGTGGGTTCTGTCATTGAGCTAGTGTGCTACCCATCTGGTAACATATGGATTGATGCCTAGTTGAGAGACTTTATTTATTATACCTAAGTGAAGAATAGTATCGAAGGCTTTGGTCAAGTCAAGGTAGGCTATGTGCACCGACTTCCCCTCATCCATGGCTTTAGTGACTGTCTCAAAAAGTCAACCAAATTTAACAGGCATGACCTCCCCCTTGATGAAACCAAACTGTGTGGGATCGAATGTTTGGAAGTTGCCAATGTCCTTATTAGTGAGGTCCATGATAATCAATTCCATGGCCTTGCAGATCAGGATAGTTAGGCTGGTAGGTTTATAATTTCCTGGATCGGTGGATGTTCCACCTTTGTGCAAAGGGATGACAGTGGCTGCCCTCCACTCAGCTGGGACAAAACCACTACTCAGGCTTTGGTTGAATAGGATGCCTAATGGTGCTGAAAGTTCATGCTTGAGCTCATGTATGAAACAAACCTGAATTTGAGTGCTTTCGCATGTAAAATGTTTAACATCAAACTACATCAGAAATATGGGAAAAACAAGCACTGGTATCCCTATAAGACAAGGCTAATTAACATATTACTGACATCATCCATTATCTACTTCATCTACGGATGCTTTTTATATTTAAATGTCCATTTAGTCCAGGAGGCATGTCTGTCCTAAGTCTCACTTGCCATTTGAGTTCCTTTACTTCCAGTAATGGATTGCAGTCATCAAAAAGAGTGGAAACTTTCTCAATCACAATGAATTTAAAAACAGTGCACTGATGGTTAATTTTCATGTGCTTGGCCAGAGCATTTTTACAGTCACCTTTTCTAATAGCTTGATAATGTTCTTTAATCTTGTCGCCTAGCCTTCTAGTGGTCTTCCCCACATAAAAAGCATCACAAAAGGAGCACACTCCTAAGTAGACAATGTTTGTGGAATTACAATCAAACTTTTCTATGAAATGAAAGTTAAAATGAAGTGGTCTCAACACAAATTTCTCCCCGTGAGCAGTGCTTTGGCAACAAACACATCTTCCACATTTATACATACCAGGAGGAACCTATCCTGAGCAAAATACTTTGCGATGGATTGGACTCAAAAATGGACTTTAAAGAACGGGTATTCTTATATGAAAATGAAGG